>NC_138082.1:59880000-60010000 GCF_964212035.1 Myotis nattereri | reverse complement strand
GAGAATTGATTTTCATTTTAAAATACTAAAAAGAAATAAGCTTACCAACAGTAATGTAAATAGGTCTCAGTTTTTATACTTTTTAGCAAAATCAAAGGTAGGATGCAAAAACCATAGTTTGAATATTTATGTATTTTTTTACTTGTACTCATTTATACTAATACTTCTCTACCACCTTCCCTCCCTAAACCCAGCCTGAGTGCTTGAAAATCTTTATTTTATTTTATTTTATTTTTTTAAAATATATTTTATTGATTTTTTTACAGAGAGGAAGGGAGAGAGATAGAGAGTTAGAAACATCGATGAGAGAGAAACATCGATCAGCCGCCTCCTGCACACCCCCTACTGGGGATGTGCCTGCAACCCAGGTACATGCCCTTGACCGGAATCGAACCTGGGACCTTTCAGTCCGCAGGCCGACGCTCTATCCACTGAGCCAAACCGGTTTTGGCGTTGAAAATATTTAATAATAGTCATTGCCTCTTGAATAAAGTCCTAGTTCCTAAACCTCTATAATTTAACATCCCTGAGGGCAGACACTTGTATGTCTTATTCTTGGCTGATACTGTCAGTGCTTGCTGTTGTTCCCATCTTACAGTAGACACTCAGGTAATATCCTATATAATAAAGATGTAATATGCAAAGTGACCCTCATGCCCTCACAAGATGGCTGCCTACAACCAGGCCAGCAGTGGGGTTAGTGAGGGATGACCAAATGACTGAACAAGTAGGCTGCATAGGGCAACCAGGCCAGCAGGGGGGTTAGTGAGGGACGACCAAACGACTGAACAGCAGGCTGCGTGGGGTGACCAGGTCGGCAGGGGGGCCAGTTGAGGGCAACCAGGCCAGCGGGGGGGGGGGCAGTTGGGGGCAACCAGCCTGTCAAGGGGGGCAGTTAGGGGTGACCAGGCCGGTGGGGTGGGCAGTTAGGGACAACCAGGCCGGCAGGGGGGCAGTTAGGGGTGACCAGGCTGGCAGGGAGGGGGCAGTTGAGGGTGATCAGGCTGGCATGCTGAGGCAGTGAGGGGTGATCAGAGGGGGGGGGGCAGTTAGGGGTGACCAGGCAGGCAGGTGAGTGATTAGGATCCAGTGGTCCAGGATTGTGAGAGGGGTGTCCAACTGCCCAGGGATCGGGCCTAAACCAGCAGTCGGACATCCCCTGAGGGGTCCCGTATTGGAGAGGTTGCAGGCTGGGCTGAGGGGATCTCCCCCCCCGCCCCCACCCACCGTGTGTGTGAATTTTGTGCACCGGGCCTCTAGTTTGTGAAATAAATGTTGTATCCCTTGACCTCTGTCTGCTTTCCCAAGGTTATCTCCCATTATTTATCTCTACATGTTCTATGTTTAACACAATGAGCTTATTTTCTGTTCCCTGAACATATCCCCACTTTCTCCATGCATTGTATATACCTCTTTTACTGAAAATGGCTTACCCCCAATTCTCTATATTACTTATCATTCTGTGAACCATCAGTTCAAATGTACTCTATATGATTTTTCTAATCTTCTCATATAGTTTATTTCTGTCTTCCTAAAATTCTATTTACATTGCTGTTGTTAAGCTTATTTCTTTTTGCTTCTGATTCATAGTTACTGAATATGTCTTTTCTCACCTCCTTGAGGTGAGTGAGTATAAGAGATCAGAAGAGTGTTTTAACTCCTCTGCAACAGTACCCAGCATAGAACCTTCAATGTGCTGGTGCTCAATAAATGATTGCTGAATGAATGGGCCCATGGCTTGTCTATTTACATTTAATTTCAGAATTGTTTATCTTTTAGTTGCCATTTTTCTCTCTAGGTATCTTAAAAGCTTCCCACAGTTGATATGATTTGTTAGGGGTTTAAAAGAACTTGGCTCATAAAGGTATCTGAAAAATAACTTTTGATTTGAGATACACAGCAACAAGGAATTATTTCTCCCTTAAATTGGGAAGAAAAATCTTGACTTCAATGACTGGCTTCTCTATAGTTTGTTTAAATTAATTGCTGTCAAAATCAGTGATTTAAAATAACTAGCATCATATGCAAAATACCTTATATACTACATGGCAACAATGGGTGCTCAATAAATACATTTTCTTTCCATTTTCTATTATTCTTTCCCTTCACTTTTCTCTTTTCCTTCCTGTCCTCCCCTTTAAAAATAGTAATTTTATTAATTAATTTTTAAATCTTTTTAAACTTATAACTTTTTTAAACTTTTATGATGTGGAGTTTATATTATATCCATTCAGCCTTTTTCTTTGCATGTCTTTAATTTTCCATATGCAAAAACTGAGGAAAATTCTATTTGCTCTGTAGTGAAAATATGAACATTAATGAAACAATAGTGCCTTAAGCTCCTAGAATCAATTATATAAATAAAATCTATTTTAAAAAACATCATTGATTGGAAATGTCTAGTTTTTCTGCTACTGTCTACTTCTTAAAACCCTTCAGAATGAATTGCATAAATCGAGAGGCCAGATACAGACGCATGGACACACACACACACACACACACACACACACACATACACGGTCAATTGATTTTTTAAAAAAATATGCAATTGAAATTTAGTTGAGAAAGTATAGCTTTTTCAAAAAATCACATTAGAAAAATTGGGCATTCATATGCAGAATAAATGGGCTTTGCTTCAGATTTTGCTCTATATTAAAAAATTAACTCAAAAGTGTTCACAGATCCATATGTAAAGCCTAATACTATAATACTTCTAGAAGAAAACATAACAGAACATTTTTGTGACCTTGTTTAAGGCAAAACTGTTCTAACTACAATTCCAAAGTGCAGCCCATAAAATGTTGATAAATTGATCTTCATCAAAATAAAAACATCAGCTTTTCAAAGCACACTGTTAAGAGAATGAAAATATAATCAACTTATTTATAGTGAGAAAAATCCCAAGTCAAATACCTGATAAGGTTCTTTTATTCTAATTATATAAAGAATTCTTAAAACTCAGTAGTAGACCAGCTGGCATGGTTCAGTGGTTGAGCATAGACCTATGAACCAGGAAGTCCCAGTTCAATTCCAATCAGGGCACATGCCTGGGTTGCAGGCTCCATCACCAGTTGGGGCATGCAGGAGGCAGCCAATCAATGATTCTCTCTCATTGATATTTCTATCTCTCTCTCTCTCCCTTCATCTCTGAAATCAATAAAAATATATATTAAAAAACCAAAAAAAAAAACCCCTCAATAATAAAAACCCAAATAACCAAGTTATAAAAAGGACAAAATATTTGGATATTCAGCACAGAATATGTATAGCAACTAAGCACATGAAAATATGCTCAACATCTTTAGTCATTAGGGGAATGCAAATTAAAACCACAGTATAATATCACCATATGCTTATTAAAATGATTAATAACAATAACAACAACAAATCCGATACCATGTAGAGAAACTTGGACTCTCTAAAATCTGTACATTGTTGGTGAAAAAGCAAAATGGTGTAGTCATTTAGAAAAACTGTTTGGATGTTTCTTAGAAAGTAAACATACATACAATTACTACAACCCATAATCCCATTGCTAGGTATTTAATTAACCAAGGAGGGTGAAAACTTAGTTTAGCCAAACACTTATATGCAAATGCTTACAGTAACTCTGTCCATAATCACTGCAAACAACCCAAGTGTTATTCATCTGGTGGCTGGACAAACTTTGGTATGTCCATACAATGCAATACTTCTCAGCAATTGAAATGAACTAACTACTGATTAATGCAACGATGTGAATAAATCTCAAATCCATTATGCTGTGAGAAAAAACTATACTCAAAGGGCTATAAACTATATGATTTGTTTTTTAAAAAATATTTTTTTGTTGATTTCAGAGAGGAAGGGAGAGGGAGAGAGAGATAGAAACATCAATGATGAGAGAGTATTACTGATTAGCTGCCTCCTGCACCCCCCTCGTTGGGGATCAAGCCTGAAACCCAGGCATGTGCCCTGACCAGGAATCGAACTGTGACCTCCTGGACACTCAACCACTGACTACCTTGGCCAGGCTAAATGATTCTTTTTCTATGGCATTCTGGAAAAAAGCAAAATTATAGAGACAGAAAACAGATTAATGGCTGCCATGGGAAGGGGAGAGGGATTTCATTTTCTACAAAAGGGCCCCAGGACATGTTGTGAGGTGATGGAAATGTTTTATGTTTCGATTTTGGTGGAGTCACAGAGCTGTGTGTGTTTTCCAGACCTGATAGAACTATACATCAAAAAGGTGAGTTGGTGATGGAGCTATTTTATATTTTGATTTCAGTGGTAGTTATGTGGCTGTATCTTACAGAACATCAAAAAGAGTGACTTTTACTGAATGTAAATTATGCTTTAATTTAAAAAATAGAATTATTTATTGCTATATTAATTGGGAGAAGGATATCACTTTCGATTGTCTTGGGATTAAAATTACATGAATCAATGTTAAGATAACCTGTGTTGGCATACCTGATGTCATATCTGAGTCCTTTTATAGATATTTCCACCTCTACTAAGATACCTGTACATATTTCTCTCTTCTCCGTGTCCAGTGCTGCTAGAGAGAGGTTCGGTTCCTGAGTGGGGCTTCTGGGGATTGAGAAAATGAAAGAAAGAGACAGACACAGAGATGGAAGGAAAAAGCTGGGGTCAGGTGGGACCACTGTCCTCTGATGGAGAGACAGGGACAGGGACCCAGAGCCAATACAGCGTGTTTATTTGCATTCTTGGGTGGGCCTGAAGTCATATTCATTCCTGGTGCTTGGCTTGATTTAAATAATAAAACCCACCCCCTGGCACCTGGGATGAAGGTCAAGCTGACAACCCTACTGCCTCTGGCAAAGTGTTTCCAGGATGTGCGAACGCCACTAGATTTAGCTGACAATAATTAAAGCAATGCCCCTGTGCCTTCTCAGGCGCTCTCTACAGATACCTGAGTGGTGAAGGATTATTGTGAGACTAGAGGCCTGATGCAAGAAATGCATGTCAGGGCCTTGGCCCTCTCAGGTTCAGTGGCAGCCTCTTGCCTCAGCCCTCGCAGCAGTGGCGGCTTGCCTTGGCCCTCCCAGCCCCAGCTTTGTCTGGAAGGTTGTCCAGAAGTACTTCTGGAAGGTCGTTCCGCTGTCAGATCTCATTGGCATATTACGCTTTTATTATTATAGATGGGTGTTTTAGGTTTGATGCAAAGGAACTGGCTGGAGAATCCTGCAGGAGGTATGTTGGTGTTGGCTGATCAAAATGACATTTTCTTATAGTCATTGTGGCTTCCTTAGGGGAGGAAAAGCAGTCATCTTGCTTGGCTTTTCTTTCTTTTTTTTAAAAAAAAATATATTTTATTGATTTTTTACAGAGAGGAAGGGAGAGAGATAGAGAGTTAGAAACATCTATGAGAGAGAAACATTGATCAGCTGGCTCATGCACACTCCCTACTGGGGATGTGCCCTCAACCAAGGTACATGCCCTTGACTGGAATCGAACCTGGGACCCTTGAGTCCGCAGGCTGACGCTCTATCCACTGAGCCAAACCGGTTAGGGCTTGGATTTTTTTCTTTTACACTCATAGATTCAGACAGAAAAATATTGTTCTTTCATAGCCTCACACACAAGTGCCTGTGAATAAATATAAAGAAGAAAAAAAAAACCCCCTTTTTTTTTCAAGAGAAAGATATCTTTTAATATCATATCGCTTCATAGGCTGAATCACTCAGTGACACACTTAAATCAAATTGTTTTTATTTGAAACCTTAGAGAGTTAACTATGGTAACTAACATTGGAAGCAAGTTTCACAATTAAGAAAACTTGAGGCAGGTCCAGAAAGATTAAGTAATGGCTGGTGGTTACATAGGTAATCAGTTGCCCAGTCCAGTCCTTTAACTCAGGCAGATTAAGATTAAGTGCTCAGTCTTTTGAGTTTGCCCATGTTCTTATATTTTTCACCTCCCCACCCTACAGGATTTATATCCTTGGGCAAAGTGCTTAACTTTGTACCCCATTTCTCAAAATAGTTTTAATGGTAGTTCTTATCCCATACAATTTTTATTAAATAATGCATGTAATTAACAATGTCTGTCATATAATGAGTCCTCAGCAAATTTAGTTTGTTTTGGTTATATTTAAAACAGGTTTTCTTCCTCTAGGATTGCTTTGCCTTCTGGTAGACAGGTGCTACTTTACACTGAGTTCTTTGTTGCATTAGGATGTTTAGACCCTGTGCCAAACAGTGGAATGACCATCCTATCTAATAAAAGAGAAACATGGTAATTAGCGTACGTCCACTACCCTTCCCATTGGCTAATCAGGGCGATATGCAAATTAACTGCCAGCCAAGATGGCGGCCGGCAGACAGGCAGCTTGAAACTAACATGAGGCTTGCTTGCTTCAGTGATGGAGGAAACCAACATTCCCCGCCTGCCTTGCCGGCCTCTGAGCTTGCAGTTTGAAACATAGTTACAAATATAGAAGCTAAACAAAACCCCAGAAACCTGCTTTCAGCGAGCTGGGATCTCAGAGCTGGAGTTGATACAGTGTTTTGATTATAGAACCCAAACAAACCAGATACCTGCTTTCAGCAGCAGAGGCCTCAGAGCTGGAGCCAGAGCTAAAGCTGGCCCAGAATAAAAAAAAAAAGAAAAAAAGGAGCAGTTGGGAGCTTCCGTCACCCGCCAGCCTGAAAACAGCCCTCAGTCCCTCACCCAGACTGGCCAGGCACCCCAGTGGGGACCCCCACCCTGAAGGGTGTGTGACCAGCTGCAAACAGCCATCATCCCCTCACCCAGGCTGGCAAGGCACCCCAGTAGAGACCCCCACCCTGATTCAGGACACCCTTCAGGGCAAACCAGCCAGCCCCCACCCGTGCACCAGGCCTCTATCCTATATAGTAAAAGGGTAATTTGCCTCCCAGCACCGGGATCAGCGGAGCTGAGAGGCCTCCCGGCACCAGGATCAGCGTGACAGGGGGCAGCGCCCAAACCCCCTGATCGCCCTGTGGCTCTGTGTGTGACAGGGGGCGGGGCCACAACCTCCCTATCCACCCTGCTCTGTGTGTGACAAGGTGCGGCGCCCCAACCCCCCTCCTCCCCCCCACGGGCCCTGCTCTGTGTGTGACAAGGTAGAGCCATACCTCCCTATCGGCCCTGCCCTGAGTGTGACAGTGGCGGCACCCCAACCCCCTGATCCGCCCTGCTCTGTGGGTGATAGAGGGTGGTGCCCCAATCCCCTGATGGGCCCTGCTCTGTGCGTGACAGGTGGCAGTGCCCCAACCCCCTGATTGGCTCTGCTCTGTGATGACGGGGTGGTGCCGCAACCTCCCCATCGACCCTGCCTTGAGTGTGACAGGGGGCGGTGCCCCAACTCCCAATCGGCCCTGCTCTGAGCCTGACCAGGGGCTGCACCTAGGGATTGGGCCTGCCCTCTGCCACCCGGGAGCAGGCCTAAGCCAGCAGGTCGTTATCTCCCAAGGGGTCCTAAACTGCGAGAGGGACCCCCCCTCCCTCCACCGAGTGCACAAATTTTTGTGCACCGGGCCTCTAGTTTGTAAATAATAGAATATTTGTAAAGGAATTTAGATAATCTGTGCTTTTGTGGCTTATTAGTTTTTAAAGTAATAGGATTTAAAGAACCTATAGTTTGAATGTGGGCTGACAGTAGATGAAATGCTAGTGTTGAGAGTCATCATTTTTTGAGGTAAATAGATCTTAATAGCTAAATGCCTTCCAGCTTTTAAAAATTTTACTTTGTTTGACTTTTCTAAGAAATCTGAGAGTATACCTGGTCTGTGTTTGGGGTGATGATTAATACATTTAATAGAACGGATAGATTTTCTTATTATTGCACCTACCAGGTTCTTGACTCTTCTCTATCATTTTCTTGCCTGAGGAACTCTGATTTATTTTTCCATTTACTTTATACTTGTGATGTTTTTCTCCTTTGCTTTTACTTTCTGCATACGAATAAAATGCAGTTCTGCATGGAACTTTCATTCTTAAGATCTTATCTTTTGCATCTGTACTATACCATTGGGAAATTTTCCATGTATGACCTTTTCTTCTTTATGGCACAAGGTTCAGCTCTTTCTCTTACTTCTCTTGTCTTTTTTTTTGTTTGTTTGGCTACTTTTCCCTTAATTCCCCCCCCCCCCCCGCCCCCAGATACTCTCTGAAGAAGTGTGTTATGAATTTCAAATAATCCATTTTATTTTCATGTTTTAAGTGACATTCACTTCCTCTACTATTATCCACATAAGGAACAAAGATGGAAGAGTGATAAAAGAAACACAAACTTTACCATAGAGGTTACTGCTAATTGATAACTTATTCTTTTTTTAAAGAATGTCTCACCTGAGGATATGTTTATTGATTTTTTTAGAGAGAGAGAGGAATGGAGAGAGGGAGAGTGAAGTATCAATGTGAGAAATATCAGTTACCTCTTGGGGATCGAACCCGCAACCTTGGTGTGTGCCCTGACTGAGAATTGAACCAGCTACATTATTGATGTGTGGGACAATGCTCCAACCACCTAAGCCACTCAGCCAGGGTTGATGACTTATTCTTGTACTTAAGAGATTTACTCATGAAATGCAGGATTTGGCAAATGCAGGTTTATAGTTGTTTGTATGTAAAGTAATAATACAAGAATAAACTCTGTGTTTCGTATACCCACAACTGCAACATACTTTTCTCCCACCTTGCATTTTGCATTTGACATAAGAAATTTATGTTAAATTGGGAAAAAGTGCTTCTTTTAATTTGTAAAAAATTAAGGTTTAAAACTTGTGCTGGCATACAAATAATGTTTCAGAAATTATCTTTTTGTGCATAAATATTCATAAAATTGATTTTCCTCTTTCTTTCTGATTCCCTTATTGCCAGGCAGGAGTGGGGTGTCTTATTGTTCCAGTTATAACATCCCTTAAGGAATGCATGCTGGTAACCAACAGAGCAACTTTTATGTGGAAGGAAAGAAAACCCCAATAAATTTTGACAACAAAATTATTGGTAGAAGTTTCTTCACAGAAAGCTTTATGAAATGAAAGCTCTATTCATAATAAAATATAAAATTAGAAATTATGAGCATATCTTAAAACAGTCTTTATTTATTTTTTGGGCTCAGAACAGAAGCATTTAATAAACTAGAGAGTGGATCTGACAGAATGCAGTTGGCTGTGAATAGTTCTGTGTGATTTCAGTGGGCTGCCTGACATGCTCAGTGTTTAATTAAACTGACAAAATATGATGTGTGACATAATTTTGTTAAAAGTAAAAGAATTCCCTTGCATATGTTTGATAAATTATTCTCTTTTAGGCAAAGATATGGTAAGTAGACGTTTGATCAAGGATCTAGGCTCTCTGGATCACTAAATCCCATGTAGTTGTTTCTCTACTCAAATGATTTCTCTCATAAGTAGGCATTTTGTCAAATGATGTTTTATTTTGCTACTTTGCATAGGTAGGTACAGCTGCCACTTTGAGGAAGCAGTTCTCCCTATGAGAAGGCAGGATAATGTCTTTGATGGGTTTAACCTCAGCAGGGGTCCTTCCTCTTGAGCCACTTTTCCAACAGGTAGTTTTCTTCCTCCCTCCCCCCGCTTCCTTCCTTCCTTCCTTCCTTTCTCTCTCTCTCTCTCTCTCTCTCTCTCTCTCTCTCTCTCTCTCTCTCTCCCTGCATTCTATAAACTGAATCTGTACTGTTCATGAAATTGCAAGTGTATATAGATTAAAGTAAACAGCGCTTTTTATTTTATTTATTTATTTATTTTTTTAAAAAATATTTTCTATTGATTTTTTACAGAGAAGAAGGGAGAGGAATAGAGAGAGAGAAACATCGACCAGCTGCCTCCTGCACACCTCCCACTGGGGATGTGCCCGCAACCAAGGTACATACATGCCCTTGACCGGAATCGAGCCTGGGACCCTTGAGTCCACAGGCCGACGCTCTATCCACTGAGCCAAACCGGTTTGGCGCACTTTTTATTTTTAAGGGAGTGTGATCAGTCCTTAATCATCTAATGTTTATTATATGACCACAGTGTTCACAGCAGTTTAAACATACCCCATCCTCTGCAACATGTATGTTTTCAGAGACAAAATAAATATATTATCACTATTAAAACAGTTAGAGATAAGTACATAATTACAAGATTGCATTGAGTTTCAGCTCTAAGAATGGGAGTGACTAATTGGAGGAAGTGTCCTAGAGGTGCAATTGTAGAGAAAAAAAGCTGCATGGATACGAGGAAGCATGCAGTTCCATGTAATTAGAATAGTCTGAGTAGAGAGACTTTTAAAAATAAGAAGCTAATTTTAGAGAGAGCACAGAGGCAAGCTAGTGTCCATATGCAGAAACATACTTTGTTTAAATTTCCAGTTTCAGATTCATTCTCATTAGGGATACTGCATTTTCAAGTAGTGTTTAGAGGCTTATGGCCTAACCAGAACAAAGGCTATTGGGTATGATCTAATGGTCATTCTCTGACTTTAATGCATGATGTATCTGTCTACTGGGTCAAGAGTTGCCTGTTCCCTTAGGAAAAGGAGATTAACTGAAATCTAAATTGTATTGTTAAATTAACCAATAAGAAGTTTTATCTTTGTAGTTATAATTCTGTGATAGGCTTTTCTTCATGCTAGAATTACTGATCCCTAATAAAGATAAAAGCTTAGGTAAGAAAAATGTGTTAAGCTGATTTTGTCCTATTTCATAGAGCTTTGCTTCTTTTTTTCGTTGCCAGCTTGAAAAGAGAGAAACACTGAATATTTTTCTGTATAAAAATAATTGAAAAACATGTTGACCAAACGTCAATACAACTCTGTTGAGTTTGACATTCCTCAAATATGCCCTCTAGTTTGTACAAAGAAAAGTGGAAAACATATTTTATTCATCTATAATAATTTAAGTATTACTGGACAGCTAGGTTTATAGAGTTCATCATAGAAATATTTTAACGTCCTTATATTTTTAACCTAAGGCAAAATATTGATCATTCTATTCTAGGATATAGTTAATCCATTAACTGATCAATTTAGCTGTCCCGATAGCTTCAGATTCATACATCAAGTACGTTTTTATAGTACTTAAAAAACTCTTGATTTTTTGGTTTTTTAACTTGAATTAATTTTCAGTGTTACTTCTTACTAAAAGTTATTGGTAGAGCCATCATTAAATAAGTGGACATTTTAAATGAAATGTGTAGCTGATATTGACAATAAGGAAATGCCCAAATTTTGGTTAAACTCTTAAATCTTTGCTTAAGGCACCAACACCGAGGGTCCACTGAGTTTGTTACAAACTAATAAATTTTTCCACATGCTTTAAGGGTGGTAAAGAGTGTCAAAACAATAAAAGTGTTCACATATTTATATGGCATTTAAGAATAGAATCACCTAGAATAAAATGTTCACATTAGAAAAATTGAGGAATAATATTAATTAACTCATTTTAGTCTTAGATTGAATTTACATGATTTAAGAATTTCTACAGATAGCCTTCTTTTATGAAAAACTTAAGAAAACATTAAGAAAAAGACAGGAAGGAAACCTAATGTTTTTCTTAAGTTTTGAAACAATTATACATTGACAGGTTACAAAAAATATACAGGGAAGTTCTGTGCACGTTTTTATTCCCTTTTTTCTTCTTTTTATTCACTAAATATTTATGCAGTACTGACTTTAATTGTTGGGAAACTAAGGTACACACAATAGCCATTGCCTTGGAAAATTTATTAATCGGTTGTGAAATAGAGACACATTAACAGATAAATGTTAATTGAGTATATTAAGTGCCGTGGTGGAGCAAAGTGACCTGGGCCCACATAATCCTGCTTTGGAGCTGTCATGGGGTTGGAGAACAAAGACAGAGGAAGCAATGACAGGAGAAATATTTACATTTGTGTATGTTTGAAATACATGTACAGAAACATTTGAGTAGGATTTATTAAGAAATATTTTTTTTCACTTAATTATATTATATTATGATTTCAATATCATTTAGATGTGGTTAATCTACAGAATAAATGTTTATTAGATAAAACACTTTTAGAGTACTTAACAATTTTGTAGGTACTCAATATATACTTGCTGAATGTACTATTTCATTAATTTGTTCAAGAAACATTTATTGAACACATGTGTAGTGCCAGTCATTGCACAGGAGTCATGGCAGGTCATAAATAATAAATGCACTACATAAATGATATAGAAAGTTACAAGGCAATGACTCTTCTGGAACAAAGAAAAATTAGAAAAGACAAAGGGTAGGAAGTGGTGAGATGAAAGACATGTTACAAATATTAAGTAGGAGATCTGAGTAGGCCTCATTGCAAAGGTGACATCTGAATAAATATATAAAGTTTGTCTTGTGAATATTTGGGAGTTGAGCATTCCAGACAGTGAGAAATGCCAGTATAAAAGTGGCATCATGCTTGTTGATCTTGAGGAGCAGCTAAGAGCCCAGTTTGGCTAAAGAAGAGGGAACATGTTGGAAATTAGCAGGCAAAGAGTGTAGAGATGTGGGAGCAAGATCACACATGGCCTTTTAAGGAATTGTAGATTTTGGACTTATTTAGAGTGAAAAGAGGAACCATTATAGAGTTTTGAGAAATATGATATAGTTTGTATTACTTTTAAAGGGATTATTCTCACCACTGAGCTAAAAGAGACTTGTCAGAAGCCAGATAGAAGTAATATTAACAATTAGAAACTATTATAGTAATCCAGGTGAGAGGAGAAGGTGGATCAGATTAGGATGGAATGCTGGAAGGGTTTCTATAAAATCTGACAATTCATCGAAAACCAATAGTTTTGAGGTGTGAGACAAAGGTAGGAATCAAGGATGACTCCAAGGTTTTGAGACTGAGCAATAACCTGAATAAAAGAAAATATCCCCTTTTACCTAACCTGCTGACATTAATATTCAATGATAGAGTTAAAGTGGATTTGGTTATAGAATATGAACAAAATAATTTGAGAAAAATAGAGGGGAGGTAAAGAAAAATTAGGAAAAATAGCCATGTTGCTTTTTTTTGGTACATTTTTTTACCCTTCAGTATACTAATCCTATCTAATAATAGACAAATAGGGTAATTAACCGTACCTCTGCTACGCTTCCCATTGGCTAATCAGGGCGATATGCAAATTAACTGCCAACCAAGATGGCAGCCGGCAGCCACGCAGCTGAAGTGAACAGGAGGCTTGCTTGCTCCGGTGATGGAGGAAGCCAAGGTTCCCCGCCTGCTGCGGCCCATCTCTGAACTCCTGAAGCAACAATGTTTCAATTATAGAAGCTAAACAAACCCCAGTTACCTGCTTTCGGCCTCAGAGCTGGAGCGAGCAGGACAGCAACAATGTTTCAATTATAGAAGCCAAACAAATCCCAGATACCTGCTTTCAGCCAGCCGGGCCTCAGAGCTGGAGCCGGCTCTCAGCTCCAGTGACAGATATAGAAGATAAATAAATCCCAGAATAAAAAAAAAAAAAAGAGGCTGGGAGCTTCAGTCGCCTGCCTGCCTGAAAACGGCCCTCAGCCCCTCACCCAGGTTGGCCAGGCACCCCAGTGGGGATCCCCACCCTGAAGGGGGTGTGACCAGCTGCAAACAGCCATCAGCCCCTCACTCAGGCTGGCCAGGCACCAAGTGGCACCCCCACCCTGATCCAGGACCATACAGGGCAAACCAGCCGGCCCCCACCCATGCACCAGGCCTCTATCCTATATAGTAAAAGGGTAATATGCAAACTGACCCTAACAGCAGAAGGACTGGGAATGACTGGTCAGTATGACACACACTGACCACCAGGGGGCAGACGCTCAATGCAGGAGCTGCTCCCTGGTGGTCAGTGCGCTTTCACAGGGGGGAGCTCTGCTCAGCCACAAGCCAGGCTGATGGCTGCCAGTGCAGCGGTGGTGGTGGGAGCCTCTCCTGCCTCCTCAGCAGTGCTAAGAATGTCCGACTGCAGCTTAGGTCTGCTCCCCGCTGGCAAGTGGACATCTCCGGAGGGCTGCCAGGCTGCCAGAGGGATGTCTGATTGCCATCTTAGGCCCAATCCCCCAGGGAGCAGGCCTAAGCCAGCAGGAGGGCACAGGCCAGGCTGAGGGACACCCCCCGCCCCCCCCCCCCCAGTGCACAAATTTTTGTGCACCGGGCCTCTAGTTTATAGTATAAAGACTTGATAAGGCAAAACATAGACTTATTTTGTTTTCAAGGCATTGCTTTTGGTATCCATATGTAAATGTAAAATTCTACCAACTTGTATATGCACCATTATGTTTAGCGACTTTAATCATCTTTTTTTCTTTAAAGTGATGCTTTTTTAACACAAATTCGTTTCATCTATTTTTCATCAGTCGAATGGACCATGTCGATATTTCAAAATGATTAATTTTTCACACTATTTCACTGTTTTCACTAATAGTTGCATTTTTTTTGTGATATATAGTTCTCAAAATATTTTCAGGATTTAAATACTTTACATTTTTCATGTATCATTCTGTTTTCTGATTAGCATTGCGTACTAGACAAGATCTCTGCAATAGAGAGATAGCACGCTCAAAAAGGCTTAGTAAAGCGGTTATTTACGAAGGTGTTGTCAGGGTTGAAACTAACAAGGGATAGCGACGCTTGAAGGTTGCTGTTGCACCCCCTAACCAGTGGTTGGCCAACTCATTAAATGTCAACAGAGCCAAATATCAACAGTACAACGATTGAAATTTCTTTTGAGAGCCAAATTTTTAAAACTTAAACTATATACATAGGTACATTGTTATTAACTTAATTAGGGTACTCCTAAGGCTTAGGAAGAGCCACACTCAAGGGGCCAAAGAGCCGCATGTGGCTCGCGAGCCGCAGTTTGCCGACCATGGCGAAGGCGCAGTTTAGTAGTACCCATAGATAGAATTGTAGCTTGAATTACAGTTGTATTCGTATGAGACAACCATTCAAAAGAATCAGTAAGCTTTGGCAGAGGAACAAACCCTGGAACAAAGCAAGCTTGACCTCATTTGCTTGCATTTCCTTTGGCTAACCACTGGAGAGTACTGCAGGGTGCCTAAAGATCAGCATTCAGGGGGACACAGCAAACTGTAGAGATACAGAGAGTAGATTTGGAGGAACAAAATAGAAATATATAGCCAACCTGAAATTATATTTTGTAAGAGAGAAATTGATTTATATTGAGATCCACGTAGATATCAAATGTTATGAGCCAACATCCCTCATTATGCTCCCAAAGAGATAACCTTTTGCAAATAATTTCTTCTTCTTAGTTTATATGTATTTTTGATTTTTTAAAAGAAAATCTTTTCAAACTTACAGAAAAGTTGCAAAAAAGTAAGAGTGTTACAGAGAACACCCATATATCCTTTAACCTTATTTATCCTTTATAAAGATTTAAATTTGTTTGCTTTACCATAATATCTACATCTCTTTCCCTCCAATAAATTTTATATTATTCTATTCTAAGAGCATCGCCAACCTCTAGAGCCTGGGTCTTTGACTTCAACTCCCTTCAGAGTTTGCAGTGCACTGGTGGGCACCACGTCTGGGTTGGCAGCTTTCTCCCTTGAGGCTTGCCAGGTGAAAAGCCTTTGTATTTGCCTAAAATTGGTCCTGAAAGATTACATGCAACATTTAGCCCAGAGACAGACCTTTCTATATGTTGTCACAAATTTTAATTTCATGCATATTATTTTTCTACCCATAATTCCATCTTTGTTTGACCCTTAATTCTAAAAGCCAACATCTGGAATGCTCACCATCCGTCCCTTTGCAAAGTTTTTCCAGTTCGGTCTTGGATGGATGAAGCTTCTCCTTAGTAGATTCCTCAGGAAGAGTACATGTGTGCAGTATTCCCTGAGTCCGTGCACATTTAAATCACACTTCTGTCTTTAACTTTCTCAAAAATGTCACTCTACTTGTGCCTTGTTTTGTGTTTCTTTTAGAGAAGTCTGATGACATTCTAGTTTTCTTGTATTTTCATCTCTTTATCTGAAAGTCCTGAGGACTTTGTCTTTACACTTGAATAGTTTTGCTAGATGGTGTCAGAGGTTATTGTTCTGGGTCAATTGAAAATGTAGAGTCAGGTATTCTTGTATTTTTGGAATGTTTTCTTTGATTATAGTTGTAAATATTGAAATATTAATTTTCTTTCATTCTTTTGATTTTCTTTTTTTTATGGACTACAATTATACTTGGATTCCTTTTGATTGTCTTCCAGTTCAAACACTTTCTCTCTGGCTCTTTTTAAAAACTATGTTTGATTTTCATTCTTCTAGTCACTTTACTTCTTTTATGCAATGGCCTTTATTAAATTTTTATTAGAATTTGGTTTTCCTGGGTAAATTTTTTCTTTAGCCTTCATTTCTGAAATGAGTTACTCTTTTCCTTCTATTTCTTTCCTGAGTCCTTTCAGTTCTCTTGTTTTTCTTCCTATTAATCCATTTCTGGTATTAGTTTTTGTATTCATAACTCAAGGCATTTTTATTACCCTAAATACATATTTCATGATACTTAATTCAGCTTGTATTAACACATTTTTAGCTTTATGTGGTTTTTTTAGGAGATAGTTTTCATCAACAAATTGTTGAATAAAGAATGATACAGCTTTAGTCACAATTTAAATCTTTTTAAACAGTCATTTCACATTGATATGATCTGCTTTTTTCTATTTTTATACATTTTATGAACAGGATTTATTTTTGTTCATAAATTCAAGAATACCATGTTCTGACATTTTCATCTCTTTTCTAGTAAGTTTTTAAAAGAATGATTTTTTTTGTGTGTGTGGTTTTTATTTGTTTTGAGAGAGAGAGAGAGAGAGAGAGAGAGAGAGAGAGAGAGAGAGAGACATAGATTAGTTGCCTCTCATATGAGCCCCAACCGGGGACCAAACCCACAACCTAGGTATGTACCCTGACTAGGAATCGTACCCACCATCTTTTGGTGTTTGGGAAGATGCTCCAACCAATTGAGCCACACTGGCCAGGGCAAGAACGATATTGACAGGGAAGAGTTGGTTTGTATTGTTACCTTTTTTTTTTTTTGCAGGAAACATAATTTTTGCCTCTTATTTCCTTATTTTCCTTCACTACTTATTTATCTTTAAAGTTATTTGTAGTATCTATATCAACTACTAGTAAAATTAAAAAAAATACTATACAGGCTAAGAAGCAAGAAAATATTACCAATAAGAGAAACGGCAAGCAATAGAAGCAGAACCACAGCACTCCTTATTTATAAACTCATTCTAGGAAGCAATGTTTCTTCAAGTTTGCCATGTCTGATTCTATACACTATCAAGCCTCTTCTCTGTAACCAGTGTGATGACCAAACAAATTCTGATGTATTTATTATTTTGGAATTTAATGCTGCTATTTGTCTTTTGGGGAGTGATTTGATTTGTATTTCATCTGTGTCCTCATCTTCCCTCACTTTTTCATGGAGTCAGTCTCTTGCCTTTTTCGTTTTCCATACCCTCTGGCTTGCAGTATAAAGTGACTGGTAGAAACTCTGCTGACATTTTCTTTTTCTTTTATTTTTTTAAAATATATTTTTATTGATTTCAGAGAGGAAGGGAGAAGGAGAGAGAGATAAAAACATCAATGATGAGAGAGGATCCTTGATCGGCTGCCTCCTGTGCACCTTCTACAGGGGATCGAGCCCGCAACACAGATATGTGCCCTTGACCAGAATTGATCCCGGGACCTTTCAGTTCATAGGCTGATGCTCTAGCCACTGAGCCAAACTGGGTAGGGCTCACATTTTATTTTTCTCTCTTTTTATTAAGGTTGTGGCAGTCTCTATATACCCTAGTGATGTTGCAGTCATGTATTATCTTTGGATTTATTTGCCCTTATTATTGATTTTATGATTCATTTGGAAGGATATGGTGGAGATTCAGTATCTGACAACCATTATTCTCCAAAAACAGTGGTTTTTCCTTTATCTTTATTTAAAACAAGGCCAACAACAGTAGCAAACTTCCAAAAATTTAGTTTAGAGTTATTGTTTAAATAATCATACTAAATTTTATTCTTATAAATACTGATTATGAAATGAGAGAGGTTTCAACAATAAGGTTTTTTTTGCAGTAATATATGTCTATAAAAGAGCAATATATAAAGTTTCTCAAAAGAATAAGTCAATTAAGTGACAGCAGGCATCCCTTTTTAGAATTTTAATATTCTATTGCCATTTAGATATTTGTGATACAAAGCTAATCTTCTACTTAGTAGTGATATAATTAACCATAAATAACATTGAAATATGCTATAAAGAGTTGATATATTTATTGTTTTATTAAGATGATGGGCAATTTATCCATTCTACCAGTTTGGTAAAAACATGTATATAATTAATTACTTCTGTGAATAATCTTATAATTTACTTAAAGGTCAATAATGACTAACTCTAATGATTAGCAAAAACTGAACACAAGTTTAGGTAGAATTGTTCCCACCTGAAAAAACAATACATTTTCAGATAAATTGCCAGTATTGGGTAGAATGAAGTGGATGGCCATTGCTCCTACTGAAAGAAGTTGGCGGAAATAATAGGTATTATTACAAACTGCACATTTTTAGGGGGCATCAGAGAGTTGTAAACGCAAATAGTTGTATCAAGTTTCAAATAGAGAATAATCCTTCATTCCTATGTGTATAGACACACACTCTCTCTCTCTTCCCCTCCCTTCCTTCTTCCCCCCCAGCCCCCGCCCTCTCTCTCTCTCCTATGGGAAGAACTTGTCAAGTCTGGACTCAGGGAGAGTTTGGATTAGAAGGAGTCTAGGGGAAGAATGAGATATCAGAGGAGCTCTTGATACTTTTGTGGTATGACAGATAAGAAGTGAGAAGAACACCAAATAGACAGCATTTCATATCCTCTCCTCCATACAACATGTGCTGAGTTCCAGGATAATAGAAATTAGATTATTAGTTAGGAAAGTAAGAATGGAACTTCCCTTCTTATTATGGTGCTGGGGTTAAAGTCCCACTAGAGTAGCAGTTCTCAACCTGTGGGTCATGACCCCTTTGGGGGTTGAACGACCCTTTCACAGGGATCGCCTAAGACCATCGGAAAACACATATATAATTACATATTGTTTTTGTGATTAATCACTATGCTTTAATTATGTTCAATTTGTAACTATGAAATTGGGGATCACCACAACATGAGAAACTGTATTAAAGGGTCGCGGCATTAGGAAGGTTGAGAACCACTGCACTAAGGGAAGAGCATAAAATAACCATAAAATGGATCTCATCCTTTAGACCAACATAGAGAGTGGCCTGAATATATATATATATATATATATATATATATATATATATATATATATAATTAGTTCCAACTCAGTCCCAGCTTAGCTCCTTAATCTACTACCTAACAGAATAAATGGGTTTCACTTGGATCCATAAAATTCATTACTGAGAAAATTTTATTATACTACATAATTAGGACCAGCAACATGATTGACCCAGAATTTAGGATCCTGGAACTTTCATTAAATGAGGGCTATTCCTACAGGTGCTTGATATGTGACCCTAGATTTAAACTTAAGGGGATTCAAACTGAGCTGGCATGCAAAGATTTATACTTCTATTTTTATTGAGTTAATCACAAAGCAAAAGTATATAGAATAAAGAAGAAATGGAAGTGTGTTCTTTCATGTTGTTTCTGTACAGATAAATAAGAGAAACCTCAGAAGATGCCTGAAATTTCTGAGACAACATGATACTACCATGTAGGTTCACCTATTGATAACCAAATGGGAAATAGTTGATTCAAGAAGGTTAATTTAAATTAGCATTAAAACCAGACATAGGAAGGATTAATATGTATGGAGTAATTTAGGACTGGTGTCTTTTAATGAAGAATATGAGGAGACTTAGAAAGGGAAACAAAGAAACATTAAAAGTCACCAAATAAAGGAAAAAAGTCTACTACTTTTTTCTCTTTCATATTGTGACAAAGAAAGATTCAAGTTTGAGACAAAAGTTGTAGCATTTAGCTGTTAATAAGGAGATCTTAAAATACTTGTGGGTGATTTAAAATGGATTATAATGAGGTTTTTTCTGAAAATTGTATTTCTATATTAGGTTGCCTTTTTCTAAAACTTCTGGAATCAGTCATAGTCAGGAAAATGCTAATTTTCCAAAAATGAATTGAAAAAAAAAATAAAATTGGATGCTTCAGAAATGTTTTTTGATGTATGACTTTTTTGATGCAAGTTTTCACTTTTTCTTTATTAATTCAAGCATCAGGACTTTCCTACTAATATTTCATCAATACTAAAAACTGAAATAACAAATTTATTTTCTTTCACTGGACCTATATTGGGAGTTGATGCCATTTGGATGAATAGCTGATAATGAAAATAGTCCAGAATTTCTGGATTTTAAATTTGTACAACATATTGTAAAAAATTACTTTAGTTTCTTTAATCCTAACACAGTCAGGTGTCCCTAAAGAGTATGAATTTATAGAAGAACACTTTTGCTACTGATAGAAAAAAAATACATTTGCAGTTCATCTTTATTTTCTTGATTGTATCATTTTTATAATTCCAAATACCTTTGAACTTTAACTTCTCTATAAATTCAGTCAATCTTTATTATCCATCGGTTCTGTATTTGTGAGTTCACCTACTCACAAAAAAATGTTTGTTATTGGAAATCAATACTTATGGCGCTTTTATAGTCTTGCATATACATAGAGCAGCAAAAATTTATATATCCAATGCCATGTTCCTAGCTGGGAGAGAACAAGGTAGAGTTCTGCCTTCTTTTTTTTTTAATCTATTTTATTGATTTTTTTTACAGAGAGGAAGGGAGAGGGATAGAGAGAAACATCGATCAGCTGCCTCCTGCACACCCCCCACTGGGGATGTGCCTGCAACTAAGGTACATGCCCTTGACCAGAATCAAACCCAGGACCCCTCGGTCTGCAGGCCGATGCTCTATCCACTGAGCCAAACTGGTTAGGGCAGAGTTCTCCCTTCTTGTTCAGCTTTCTTGCTGTAAACAAGTGTCTTGGTAGCAGTGTACTTAGTGTCAGGTTTTTGTATTTTTATTGGTGCTTTTACTGCTGAAAATGACCTCACACATAGTGCTGAAGTGTTGTGAAGTGTGTTCCTAAGCACAAGAAGGCTGTGATGTGCCTCACAGAGAAAATAACGTGTGTTAGATAAGCTTTGTTCCAGCATGAGTTACAGTGCTGCCGGCGCTGAGTTCAGTGTTAATGAATCAACAGTAGGGAACATGCAGAAAAAGGAAGAGGAAATTTGTTGATTTGTACATAAGGTTGCTCTGCAAAGTGGTAAACTAACTTCTGTAGTGCAGGATGAAGCTCTGCAAAAGATGAGGAAGTGGCTGAACTTGTGGACTCCTGAGATGATAACCAATAAAAAGCATAGTGAACAGCATTATTATGAGGCTGATAGTCAAAGAAATTTATCATCATGTTACCCAGAGTCAGGAAGATGCTGAGCCCTTCTTGGCTAGTGCGGCTGGCTTGCTCATTTCTAAGAGTGTTATAGCAATAAAATGTTAAACTTGCGGGGGAGACAGCTTCTGCAGTTAGGAGACTGTAGAAGAAATGTTAAATACCTGGTGACTGTTGTGCAGGAAAAGGGTTATGTGGAAGAGCAGATGTTCAAGGCTGAAGAGACTGGCTTATTTTATCAAGGACTTCAGCAAACCAACCTATATGATGCAAATAGCACTTTGGATGACAAAAATATTTTGACCAGAGCCTTGCAGGAACCTAACCCTGTATTTCCCCAATGATCAATAGTTCATTATTTGTTAATCCAGTGTTCACTGCAACTTTACAGAACAAAACTATTGGGAATAACAAGAGTCAACTATACCTCATCTACATATGTGTGTAGTCATCGTGTTTGAACATAAAATTTTGTGAAACTGCTGTTCATGACTTTGATGAAAAATATTAACATACAGCTTACTGTTTACTATAAAAGCGGACCTAATTGCCACTTTTCTCTTTTCATAACCATGTATTCAAGACTTGGCTCAAAGCCCACAACCTAACCCTGCAGCTCATGACTGTTAGATTTTCAGAGCCCACACATACACTTCCTTGTGTAATGCTCCCTCATTTACCATGTTTCACCCAAGAGAATATGAAATGTTTTGCAGAATCAGTAGAACACTGTTGCCTGGTCATAAGTATTAGGGGACTGGGACTACCCATCTCTCCACCCCTTATGTAGGTGGAGGTGAGACAGCAACTTCCGCATTTAGAGAAAGTTGGTCACACAGCTATTTTATCACCAACCGAAGTTAGTGCTGTTAGGAACAGTCCCCAGGGTAAAAGTGCTTGGGAAAGGGATGACAGCAAAATTCCTTACCAGATGATGAACCAGAGAACAGAAGGAAAGTTTTCTTACTTGAGATCTGGAGAATCAGTCAACTGATAAAGCAGAACACAACCAGTGGGCATTAAGATGCTAACATTTATTGAGAACAGTCAGGTTTTTATAGACACGAGTTTCTTTCTTTTCTTCACAGTCCATCAAGTGGGTAGTCACTATTTTCATTTTGTTGATCGAGAAGATGTGGGTCACTGAGTTTTAGTACTTTCGCTGATATCACACAAAAAATGAGAGAATTGGCAATAGACTAGATATTCTCCACACCACAGGCCTTGCTGTTTGTGTTGTACCACATCGCTATGAGGATTATTTTTTCCTTCTTGGGTTTTGAGCCACATTATATAATAAATAAACCTAGCATATTTGATTTTTAAATTCTTCTTTTTTAATATTTACTTTGAGGATACTAGTATGCTTTATTGATTTTAGAAAGATGGGGGGGGGAGAGGGGGGAGAGAGAGATAGATGAGAGAAACATCAATCAGCTGCCTCCCATAAACACCTCTCCCCCACCAGGGATTGGGGATCAAACCTGCATCCTAGGTATGGGCCCCAACTGGGAATTGAACCAGCAACCTTTTGGAGCATGGGACAATGCTCCAAAAAATGGAACCACAACAGCCAGGGCTAAATTATTTTTTTATTGTAACTTTAATGCATATAAAATTTGAAAAATATAAAAGGTGAGAAAATTACCCATGTGTATTTGTTTTTACTAAAACGGGGTTTCTATATACTTCTTTTAATATATCTATGTCTATAATCTCTCTCTCTCTCTCTCTCTCTCTCTCTCTCTATATATATATATATATATATATATATATATATATATATTACCTTCTCATAGGAATGTGGCAAATATTTGAATTGGAAGCAAAAATATAAGCAATCATGTTATATCCTAGTATTTCGCATATTTTGTATGTGAGAAAGCTGAGATACAGAGAGTTTAAGTAACTTACCCATGTTAAGAGATTTAATAAATTGGGGAGCTGATGCAAGCCTAGGTACTCTGGTTTCAGAGACTGTGCTCTGTTCCAATAATAGAAAATAAATTACATTTAGTAAAAACCACCTAGCACCTCATAGTATTTTATAAATATGACAACTATAATTTATTGACTAAACCTCAATTCTTTTTCTTCAATAAATACTGAAATGAATGGGTTGCATTAATGAGCTTTAACTGGGGACTGATTCATGGAAACCAAAATGAGTGGTTAACCTAGTGGCAAATTTTATAAAACAGTATACTTATTATTGGTTTTGCAAGTTTGGGTAAGGAATCTTAATCAGCTAAACACAGAGGCTTCACCAGGAACACATGAAGTAATACCTCCACGGCAAAGTAAGTACCTGTTGGTTTTGCTTCTTGGCTGAATACTGTAAGTGAGACTTATTAATGTTTATAGTGTTTCCCAAGATGGTCTCTTAAATCTGTTCTATTTTATTTCATTGTAGCTACCATTTAAAGTAATAAATATTTCTAAAGCATGACAAATAGTAGCACTAAAGTTTTAATAGCAAGAGTAGAATGAATAATAAAACTTACACTAAGAATGGAGATTTTCTGACCTGAGATCTGGTACATATTTTGTGTGCTTAGTCAAAGATTTTATAAATGTAGTCAAATATACAAACTACAAACTCATTCATTTTAAAATTGATTATTCATGTACTTTAGGGGAATTTTGGTTTATGAGCTTTTAGAAGTTTATTCGCCTCATTAATTGTTTTGATATGACTTTTATTTACAACTTTACCATAGGTTTTTTTATGTAACATTTGGCATTGGAAAACTTAAAAGTGAACTGATCATGGGATCTGAAATAAGGCGTTAACTCTGAAAAGAAATACAAAATAATAGTAAACAAACAAAAATATTTCATATTATTTGTGACAGTATTTGTGAATAAGCACCTCTTTAAATTAAAATTAAAAAGACACCATTTTTATCCACTAAATGAGCAAAGATTAAAAAAAATAACATTCAGTGTTGGTGAAGGTGTGGAAAAATGAGCATTCTCATGCTGCCAGGGAGAGTTTAAACTGACATGACTTTTGAGAAAGTGATCTGAAATAATAGAGCAAGATTTTATCCTTTAGAAATACTCATAGACTTTAATGAAAGGCTTATCTACCAAAAAAAGGAGGAGGGGTTTATCTACCAGTATTGTTTCTAATATTGAAAAACTGGAGATAATAGTGAAAGGTTTGGCAAATTATGGCATGTTATTATGGATGAATCTTACATAGCAATTAAAGTAAAACACGCTTTCAAATAATGCATTGTAGGAAATATTAATTGTTCAATGTTGTGTGAAAATAGGAGTGTATAGAATTCTTTTTTTTTCTTTCTTTCTTTCTTTTTTTTAAAATATATTTTATTGATTTTTTACAGAGAGGAAGGGAGAGAGATAGAGAGTTAGAAACATCGATGAGAGAAAAACATCGACCAGCTGCCTCCTGCACATCCCCCACTGGGGATATGCCCGCAACCCGGGTACATGCCCTTGACCGGAATCGAACCCGGGACCCCTCAGTCCGCAGGCCGACACTCTATCATCTGAGCCAAACCAGTCTCGGCTTTTCTTTCTTTATTGATTAAGGTATTACATGTGTCCTTATCCCCTCATTCGCCCCCCTCTCATGCCCTCACCCTCCTGGTGTCTGTGTCCTTTGGTTAGGCCTATATGCATGCATATAAGTCCTTTGGTTGATCTCTCCCCCTTACCCCCAACCTCCCCTGCCTTCCCTCTGTGGTTTGAGCATCTGATTGGGGGAGTGTATAGAATTCTTAAACAGAGGATGATCACCATTTTAAAGAGCAAAAGGACATATAGATATGTTCTGGATCATTGATAGCAGTTGTAGATTGTGTTGTGGGGAAAATGGTTGACTGTGTCTAAACTGAAGGTATTTTTATATTCTACAATAAGTTTTTATTATTATCAATGGTATAATAAAAAAAGTTATTAAATGAAATTAAACCATTTACAATTTGTATTTACAAATAGAATGTGGCTTCTTTGGAAGAGTGTATTTAACTTGACTACCATGGCTTCCATCTGGTTTACTAAATTGCTTCAAATACATAAATATTATTTATTTATGTACTTCATTTATTCCAGGTATAATCTTGTAATTTGTATATACAGTAGAAGTTATGACTGGAATTTTAGTGGTAGGTAGAGAAAATTAAGATGATTTGCTCATCGCAGATTCCCACATTTCCTTTTTGTGATGGAAGGATGTCTATTAAACAGAATGTAATTGCTTAATAGAGAGACAAAGTAAGCAAGTTAATAAGAAAAAAATTCCAATTAGAGTGAATGTTGGTTAGAAGAAGGTGCTTTTTCATCCTTCTTTATCCCTGAATAATGATGTCAAAATTGATGGAGGCATCTCTGATCACTGTTGCTAACATCTTTATTGAGAAAATAATTTTTGTCTCATTTAAATATACTTATGTTTTTCCTGAATAGGGGTCCTAATTACCTTTTGTTTTCTTTCTTTCTAAACTACCAAATACATTGCATGTTTATAATAATAAAAATGTAGTATGCTAATTAGACCAGACATCCTTCCGGATGACCTTCCAGATGAAGACGGGGCTGTGAGGGAATTCCTGGTCCTGGACGCCAGAGGGAAACCAGTGCGGGCAGCTGGGGAAAGGAAGGCCTACTCTTGCACAAATTTCGTGCATTAGGCCTCTAGTGTAAGATAAAAGAATAAGTTACTAAAAACATGTTTGCACTGATACAGAACAACAGTGAATACAGTGGTTGAGAGAGTGGATTCTGGAAACGTATTGCATGTGTTTGAATCCCAGTATTGCTATGTGAGGTAAGGAAGGTTAAGTTCTCTGTGCCTCAGTTATCCTTAGTATTATAACATAGAGAAAACAATTGCTACACATTTTGGAGTTGTAAGGATTACATGAATTAATGATTACAAAATGCTTAGGATAGAGTCTGGCATATGGCATATTTTGTTATTTTTTCAAGATAATTTTTTTTCAAAGTGACTATAATGATTACAATGCATAGCTATAGCTTTGAGGAATATATAATCATATTCAAACTGGGGAATAATTTGTTGGGAGCTCCAATGTTATATGGAAGAATGTAGAGGGTAATCAACATATAGAACTAACCATTAAAATATTTATGGATATAGAGAAATAAGTGGTAACCAGATGTTAGTTGATGAATTTGTACTTAGATAAAAATTATGAATGTTATGGGATATAATATAAGGTTTTTTAGAAGAAAAAATACTTATGAGGTTCCCAAAACAGTATGATGATAAATATTCATAGATCAGAATAAAAGCATGTCTTTCAATCTTGACAAAAGACATTATGCAAGATGTTTTTCTTAATTTTATTTTTTAAAATTTAGATCATTGATAAAGAGTATACTTTTGAAATACATGAAATACATTTTAAATAATTTCCAAATATAAGTTCTTATGATTAATACTAGAGGCTCGGTGCATGAAATTCATACATGGGGGTGGGTCACCTCAGCCCAGCCTGCACCCTCTCCAATCCAGGACCCCTTTGGGGATATCTGACTGCCTGTTAGGATCGGGCCTAAACCGGCAGTCGGACATCCCTCTCACAATCCTGGACTGCTGGCTCCTAATCGCTCACCTGCCTGCCTGCCTGGTCACCCCTAACTGCCCCCCCTGTTGCTGGCATGATTGCCCCTCACTGACTCTGTGTGCTGGCCTGATTGCCCCTAACTGCCCCCCTGCTGGCCTGGTCACCCCTTACTGCCCCCCTCTCCCAGCCTGGTAGCCCCTAACTGTCCCCCCACCCCAGCCGTCCTGGTCGTTCCCAACTGCACCTCCCCCTGCTGGCCTGGTCACCCCCAGCTGCCCCCTGCCCCACCAGCCTGGTCGCCCCTCACGGCACCCCCCCTCCCCACTGACCTGGTCACTCCATGCAGCCTGCTTGTTCAGTTGTTTGGTCATCCCTCACTAACCCCCCTGCCGACCTGGTAGTAGGCAGCCATCTTGTGAGGGCATGAGTGTTAATTTGCATATTACCTCTTTATCATATAGGATTACTTTTCTTATTAATATACATCATCAAACAAAAAACTAAAACAAAGTAAAATTAAGTTACTTTGAGCCATCTTAATAATACTCACAATACAATATTGAGAAAGAATATGGAGCAAAATGAATATTCCATTTACCCTTCTGTATATCTTTATATAGTTTTTTTGGTAACCAGTATTTTGGACTTGAGTATATTTATATGTAATATACTCAAATACTTTGTTTTCTCTCAATTCCTTGTCCTCCTAAAGTACTTTAGTTAACACAGTTGATGATCTGTGCAAGTATCACTTCAGCAAGTGTATTGGGAGCGAGGTGTGATGTGGAGACCTCTATCTAGGCACCGTGGCTGCTTTACTTGAATCATTTACTTATTCTGCAAATATTTACTGGGCATGTGCTAGAATATACCTTAATCTCATCCAATTAAGGTATATATAAGAGAGAGAGAGAGAGAGAGAGAGAGAGAGAGAGAGAGAGAGAGAGAGAAGAGAGAGAGGGGAGGAAAAGAAGGAGGAGGAGGATGATTAAATATTACTTAAGTATTAGCATTTAATGAAGAAAATGAAGAAACAGAGTTAAGTAGCAATAAGTGAAGATTAAAATGCACATGGGCTAGGATATCAATCTGTACATATGATTAAATGATAGACCCAGCAATAAATGGAAGGAAGATTTAGAATGTTTTCTCTTAAGGGTATTTTAAAGACTTTATTTCCCTCCAAGGAGGTGGCAATAGAAGGAGTGTTTACTTGATTTCTAACTTGAAACCCTCTTTAGATTCTCCTGATATGTTAACATTGATGAAATTACAGGATATACAAAGCTCAAAGCACCCTTCCATATTCAAGGCACCTGCATATTTACTTCCTCCCTAAACTTTGGCTATTTAAATGATGTTATCAAATCATGGCAGCTTCAGCTATTTTTTTCATGAACTGGAATCTATGCTAAAGTATCACTCATCATTTCAGTATACACATTTTGCAGTTCTTTGGGTAAACTCATAGACTACTGTTCAGGATGCCTAGCCAGGGTGTCACATTTATTGTCTGGGATACAGGGCAGAAAATGTTGGATTTGGATGAAATTTTAGTGTTTGATGTTTTTCATGGCCTCTTTTATAAGTCACCTGACTCTTTGCTCACATTGAAACATTTAGTATTATATTTTATGTTGCTGTGCTTGCAAGCTTTCTCTATATTTATAGATTGAGTTTCATGTCTTTGCTGTCTGGATGTACCTGGGAAACCCCTGTAATCTAGCTGATTTTAACATAAATTCCACAGAGAAGTTATAGAGACTGCAGACTCATTCGCTATCTAAATCTCTTTTTCATTTCTGGATACTGATATCTACCCTAACACCCTTCCCTTGACTCTTTCACTTTAATTTTCCTTCTACACCCTTCCACACTTGAAACCATCTCAGTATTAGCATACATACCTGTCTTCTTGAGACAGAAGTAGGCTTTCTTTTAGTCTACTACCTTCTGCTCCTTTTCCATGATTACATCTGTTCATGACTCACCTTCTTATAATGCCTTACATAACTTCTAATTAGAAATGCCCTGTGCCCTCTTAACCAGAAAATCCATATCACTGCCCATCATTTCCCTTTATGTGGCAGTATCATCATTTTTTGTTTTGTCTTGATGTTTGTTTGGCTTTTTTTCAGTCCTTTCTATAATGAAAGATAGTAGAAAAATGGACTGTGCTAGATCAAGTATTATCATTCCAAAAGTACTCCCACCCTAAACTCAGGTAATGGACCCTGAACATACCCTGAAGTACTTTTTGATGATATTCCATGGTCAGTATATTTCTCTTTACCCCATACTGCAAGACTTTTCCATATGACTAATTTCCCATAGATATGAATGCTATTAGAGTTTCAAGTATAGTCTTGTTCTGAAGGTAGACCATTGTCAAATGACCATTGATTTATCTTATTTATGCTTTGATAATATGCCTGGTGTTTAATAGTACAAAGTAGCCTCAACCTGTAATGGACACTTGTGGTTGAACCACAATAAAGCAATGTGCTTGAGCCTTGGGTTTTCTTAGTCTCTAGGCTCTAATTCAAGCAATTTCATGTCCATACAACCAAAAGATTCTTTAAACAGTTCATAAATATGACAGACTTCTTAAAAAATAGCTTAAGTTACTAGTACCTAGATCTGGTTAAAATCTAGAAATCAGTTTATTATCCAAATAGATTCCCTGGATTTATGATACATATTTATTTAATGAATTGCCTCTTTTGCTTCTTAAAATAATATAGCATTCATGAAATTCATTATGAAATGAAAATTTTGTACAAAGTGAAGCTGAGGTAAAATAACTTACCTAAGGTCATAAAACAAAGATACAACTGGGCTGACATTTGGTCTGAATGCTGTGTATCTTCAAAACAAAACCTTTCCTCTATTTTAGATTTCACAGCAGTTGAGATTTCTGTGTGATATATAAAGAAATTATTGCCCATTTTACAAATTCTTTATATCAAAATGTTTCAAAAGAGAAAATAAAAATTTTCCACAGACACCTTAACGAAATTTCTTCATTTTCATTTTATTAACTTCGAAAATTAATGGCATCTAAAATTCTTTAATACTCTCACTTTCTGAGGTAGCAGTGGCACATGTGTTTTCAGCATACCTTGTATGCAACTTTATTATAAGGAATGTTGTGAAGTATAACAAACAATTCCTTCCCTCAAAGGAACAAATAACAAATATCTAATGATTAGTTCAAGAAATAAGTGCTATTGTTGTTCAGCTCTCTCTGAGTTGGAAAAAGAAGGAAGTGGCTTTGAAGGAGAACTTGAAAGATGAGAGATACCTTCCTCTGTCCTCTGCTCTCTGATCCATGGATACATCTGTTTGGGACTCACCTTTTTATAATGATTGGTGCCCCTGATAATTAAGCAGCGCTTTTGTGTCCTCTCATCGGATAACCACATCCTGACTGCCATTTCCCTTTATGCAAAAGTAGCAGCAGTTCTAGTTCAGTCCCTGCTGAAGTGAAGCAGCGGGAGAAAGTGATGGTGTGGGAATAGGGGTGACCATGGCAGGCTTTAATATCAAAGGCAGATTGCCAACGCTGGGGAGTCCTGGACAGGGAATGTTAAATGTCACGAGGAATAACTCAATCTTGATGTTTCTGTGGATAGTAGAAAGGGAGAAGGGCCATATTCTCAACCCAAAGACCAAAGGGGACAGGTTCATCTGGTGAGAGTGGAGGGCAGGTTGAGGAGAGCTACCCTATGCAAATAGGCTGCCTCTGTATATACTTTTGAATTTTTACTGTAGGAGAGATTTAACTTAAACACTGTTTATTGGTTGCTGTTTTTAGAGTACCAGTCAGTAATAGTCCAAAAGTAATATTTCAACTATAAATGTCACTTTCTATTGTAATAAGTTAATCACATTAGCAAATCATTTTTATTAACTTCCTTGTACTTTCCTGGACCTACTCTCTACAATAAGCTAATTATGAATTTACTTTGGAAAATTTGTTGCTGAACTGGTTAACACGATTCTTGGTTTATATAGTTTCTACTATATGAATGCTACCTGTGCTTTATAAAAATGACTCTAAATGTTTTATATGACTCTAAGGTAAGTGGACCAAATTCTAGGAAATTAATTTTAAGTTAAGTATAATATAATCCCTAAATTACTTAAATACACTTAAAGATATTATATTCTAAAACTACTTACTATAATACTAATGCTTTTACCTACCTCTATCAATGTTGAAAAACCCATGTATTAAAACAAATCCATCTTTCATGCCAGCTATAACACAAGATTTTGGGGTTTTTTTGGCTAAAATAAGAGAGAAGCTCATTGGTAAAGTTCAGGTAAGGTTTCATGCTATCAGTGCTGCCTAAGAAAAACTTCATTTATTATAAATATTTCCTTCTTTATTCCCGATGTTATTCTTTTTCTATTCCTCAACATAGATCAATTATTAGTAACACTAGAGGCCTGGTGCACGAAATTTGTGCATGGTGGGGGTTGGGGGCCCTTAGCCCAGCCTGCTCCCTCTCCAATCTGGGACCCCACAGGAATTGGACAGCCCTCTGGCAATCCTGGCTCCTAACTGCTCACCTGCCTACCGGCTTGATCCCCCTAACTGCTTTCCCCTGCAGGCCTGATCGCCCCTAACCACCTGTGCCTCAACCCCACCACCATGGCTTTGTCCAGAAGGACGTCCGGGAGGTCATCTGGAAGATGTCCGGTCTAATTAGCATATTACCCCTTTATTGGTATAGATTGTATTTGAAATTGTTCAGAAATCTTTTATATGTTGAGTTATTTTCCACAAACATCGATTTTGAACATTCACATCAAGTTTCTTGCTTAAGAATGAAATCCTGATATTCTCTGTCACTCTCTTTTTTCTTGTTCACTAAGGCAATTTAATTGCTTTCAAGTAATTTCAAGGTCATGCTTAGTTATTGGTCCTGCACTTTTTCCTACAGATGATTTTCTACAATGAAAATGCCAGAGAATCCATTTCCACACAATTGATCTATATTTATATTCCTGCTCAGCTGTGTTATCCACCCTAACCCCCCTCCTCCGATCAGGCAATAGAAATGTTTGGTAATACTAAACTCAAAAACTAAAAACACTCTTAATGGAAGAAAAGTGCCAATTTAGATAATTTATTTATAATAGAAAAATGTTCTTTATTTTCTTGCTTAGGTTTGAAATAGTGACAACTGAAAATGTGGATTAGTACTAATTGCTAATTAAAACAAAGTGAAATTATGATTTTAGTATAACCTGTAAGAGTCATGTGTGAATGACTTCTTTGTTCATGTGAACCTTTGTTACTTTCAGGTGCAGCTTAGCCTCACAAAAGCTATTTGTGGAAATAATTACATCCATATGCACAAATTGGGGAAAACACAGGTGGCGGCTTCATCCCAAATTCACTGACTTTATGAGGGACAGAAAGGAGTGAAAGAGTCTGTGTGCTCTACCTGATGAGGTGCAGTGTGAAGGAGGGACTAAAGGCTTCAGGGTTGTAGAATCTTGGGTTTGATACCTTCTTCCATCATTTAAGTGAAGTAGACTTCAGGCAAGGTACCCGAACCCTGAGCCTCAGTTTCCTCATTGTTCATACAACAGATCTTCTGCGAGGATTACATGTGATGATGTATTTTAAGCTTTTGGCATATTGGGTTTCTCTCCCACCATTGAATTTAATCTGATGAAAAATTCATTTATGAAAATTACTAGAGGCCCAGTGCACAAAAATTTGTGCACTCTGGGGGGGGGGTGGGGGGGTGGGGGGGTCCCTCAGCCCGGCCTGTGCCCTCTCGCAGTCTGGGACCCCTCGGGAGGTAACGACCTGTTGGCTTAGGCCTGTTCCCGGGTGGCAGAGGGCAGGCCCAATCCCTAGGTGCAGCCCCTGGTCGGGCTCAGAGCAGGGCTGATTGGGGAGTTGGGGCGCCACCCCCTGTCATGCACAGAGCAGGGAGATTGGGAGGTTGTGATGCCACCCTCAGTCACGATCAGGGTAGGGCCGATTGGGGGGTTGGGGCATCGTCCCCTGTCATACTCAAGGCAGGGTCGATGGGGAGGTTGTGGCGCCACCCCCTGTCACGCACAGAGCAGGGCCAATCAGGGGGTTGGGGCACTGCCCCCTGTCACTCAGAGCAGGGTCCATCAGGTGGGTTGGGCCTCTGTACCCTGTCACGCACAGAGCAGGGCCAATCAGGGGGTTGGGGCGCTGCCCCCGTCACACACAGAGCAGAGCCCATCAAGGGGTTGGCACCGCCCTCTATCACCCACAGAGCAGGGCCGATCAGGGAGTTGGGGCGCTGCCACTCTCACACTCAGGGCAGGGCCGATGGGGAGGTTATGGCTCTACCCCGTCACACAAAGAGCAGGGCCCGTGGGGGGGGGGGTTGGGGAGCTCCCCCCTATCAGGCACAGAGCAGGGCTGATCAGGGGGTTGGGGCGCCTTCCCCTGTCACGAACAGAGCAGGGCGGATAGGGAGGTTGTGGCCCTACCCCCTGTCACACACAGAGCCGCAGGTTGATCAGGGGGTTTGGGCGCTGCCCCCTGTCACGCTGATCCCGGTGCCAGGAGGCCTCATGGCTCCGCTGATCCCAGTGCTGGGAAGCATATTACCCTTTTACTATATAGAATAGAGGCCTGGTGCATGGGTGGGGGCTGACTGGTTTACCCTGAAGGGTGTCCTGGATCAGAGTGGGGGTCCCCACTGGGGTGCCTGGCCAGCCTGGGTGAGGGGATGATGGCTGTTTGCAGCTGGTCACACACCCTTCAGGGTGGGGGTCCCCTCTGGGGTGCCTGGCCAGTCTGGCTGAGGGGCTGAGGGCTGTTTTCAGGCTGTGGGTGACTGAAGCTCCCAACTGCTCCTTTTTTTCTTTTTCTTTTTTTTTTAATTCTGGGCCAGCTTTAGCTTGAGGCTTGGCTCCAGCTCTTAGGCCTCCTTTGCTTACAATGTTGTGAATCTGCTGGCTAAAGTCCGGCGGTATTTGTTACAGAGTTTCTTAAACTGCCTGCTCAGAGGCCTGCAGCCACAGGTGGGGAACATTTCCTCCGTCACTGAGGCAACCAAGCCTCATGTTAGTTTCAAGCTGCCTGGCTGCCGGCCGCCATCTTGGCTGGCAGTTAATTTGCATATCTCGCTGATTAGCCAATGAAAAGGGTAGTGGTCATACGCCAATTACCATGTTTCTCTTTTATTAGTGTAGATATTTTCTTAAGTGCTTTGTAATTTGGCTTGTTTCATTTTTGACAGTGCTTTTAGGAGCAGACATTGGCACGTTATACTGTAATTGTTGCCCATTGTCATTAGACAACATTTCAGCAAGCTCTAATATAAATCTGACCCATACCTTTTTTCCTTTTAGTAAGGAATATATAGCAATATTGCATAGAGAAATCCCTCTATACATGGGTTTGTCTTAGCTATAGATAAGAGTACTTATGCATTTATAAGTATAGTCAGTACTCTACGAAGTCATTTGCATAAACTTTTGATTATATGCATCTTTATTCAGAATACTGATTATTTTTTCAAACAATAAGTGTAACTTTCTGGACAGAGGATTTACCTTTGAATTTTCTTAGGTGATACTTTAAAGCATTTTTAGAATACCAATGATTAAATTACAATTTTGAAACTAAATATTTACTAAAGCTAGGTATACTTATTAACATTTAAAATTTAATATACATAAAGGGACCCAACCGATTGATGCTCTCAGGAAAGTAACTTTATTAGCTAAGAAGATAGAATACACCTATAGATACACCAATGCACACAACTGAAACATCTTTCTGGAAGAAAAAACTCAATCTAGTTTGTGATGAAATAGATGTCATTAGTTCACCACATGCACTCTGTCATCATTTTTTTTTTTATGAGAGGATTTAGTTATTTATATCAAATGTTTGCAGGTGTGAATTCAGATTCCTGATAAGGAAAAGAAAAGGATAAATTGTTTTCTTCTGAAAGGAAGTGAGCATTGCTGAGAATGTGCAGATTACACACTACTGAGAAGCCTTGGCTGCTTGTCAAAAATGCTTTCCTAACAAAGTACGTATATTGATGGTGCACAAGCTAATTTTTCAGACTGTTATACACATCAGTGAAGCCTTAGATAAACACTATGGTACATGAGTGTTTAAAAAAGTCTGAATTATTGAATCTCAACATATACTGCATATTAATTGAAGGCACATGTATGTAGAATTCTAGCATTCACTATATTCTGATTATACAAAGAACTTTTTTTGTTCCAGGGACTTTTTTATCTTTAACATTCACAAGTCTATCAGGGTTTTTTTCAAATTTATTATATTTTAATGAGACTATGATTTGATATTATAAATCATTATAAGTGCATTTGTCTAAGTTTCCGATTAATTTGTCTACCAACTCCGCTTCCTAAGTCTAAGCAGTTGAAAGACTTTATTCCTTTAAAATATGATTATGTTAGCTTGATCCATAGTCTTCTAACATATTAATGCATGGACTCCCTAAGACAATTGAAATAATGGTGTAAATTCAATAATTTTCAAATTGATAATTTTGATCAAAGATGAGACTATACATGTGGTCCATTTTCCTGTTATTTCTCAATAGTCCAAGAATAACATGAGAGGGATTCTTCTGTCAGGCCTCAGTGCCAGAATAGGCTGATCTTCAGAGCAACAGTGTAACTTTCTTAGAATAAAAAGTGTGAATCTATCACTATTGATGTTTTTCTCTTTTCTTTTGTCCAAAAAAAAGAGTCAGAACTAAATTTGTGTTCCAATTTTGTAATTATGTTGAACCTTATAGTATTTTGAAAGAAATTATTCATGGATATATGCTAATTAATGAGTTTCACTTCCATTAATTCTTTTGTATCAGAGAACTTTAATTGTCTCTGTAAATTACCTTATATTCTTTGTGAGTGAAGCAGATTATAAATAACTGTAAATAGATAACTATAATGCAGTGTGCAAAGTTTTACCATATTGTGAAAATGTATTGAACAGAAGTGGCCACAGACTGTGTCTTATACACTATAATTAATTACAATAGCCTTGAATCTATAATAGAATTTGCAAAAGTAACCCTGGCCTTCATCTCTTCTGTTATCCTATACAATAAAAGGCCAGGGACCATAAGCGTAATGACTGGAATGACCACTCAACCAGTCACCATGAGGTGCATTGAGCACCTCTTGGTCCCTACCCCCTGGCTTGCAAGCTGCAGTGGGCAGGGTGGTGAGTGGTTTGAGGTGGTGGGTGGGGCAGTGAGCAATGAGCGGCAGCGTGTGGAGCGGCACGCTGTGGCAAGCAGCGGCAAGCTACTCGCGCACGATTTTGTGCACTGGGCCTCTAATATTCAATATTATATTATTTTATTTTACCTTTAGTAGATATGAAGAAAAAACTATTCTATACTTTATCTATATTTAGACACTAATTTCTTTTGTTCACTAAACATACTACAACTCTTAATATTCTATTTATATATATGAATGCCTAAGCGACTGTAACGACTGGTCGCTATGACACACATTGACCACCAGGGGGCAGACACTCAATGCAGGAGCTTCCCCCTGGTGATCAGTGCGCTCCCATAGCTAACCTCCTTCGGCTGACCGACCTCCCGTGGTCCCTCTCCCTGGACTGGGATGGGGAGCAAGGGGTAGGTGGTGGTGGATGCAACCCCTTTCCCAGGGGGCCGAGGGCCAGCTCCCTCCTTGGGGCCAATGTCCAACCTCCTGTTCCCTGTCCCTCCCCCCCACTGGCAAGTCCTGATTGGCCCGCTGCCCAACTGCGATAGTGGCAACGCAGCGGTGAGGGAAGGGGAGGGAGGCGGGGAATTATGTGGTGGTGGGTGCCGGCGATGGTGGTGTCAGCACCCAGTGTCCATTACTTCTGTGCCTGGCCCGGTGACCATCGCCTCTTCTCCAGCCCGGCCCTGATCAGCCTGGCTCCGATGGTCCTGATCACCAGCCAGGCCTAAGGACCCCACCTATGCACAAATTTCGTGCACCCAACCTCTAGTATATTATAAAATTATTTACATGTTTTCTAGGAAAGTATTCTGTACACAGTTATTCAGTTATGCACTGGAGACCTGGTTGGTTTTGCTGACCAGTGTCACACAAATAAATTCAATAAAAAAGTAGAGGGAATAGTGCTTGTTTTAAAATAAAATATCAGAACAATTTTGGAAAGCATTTTTGGAAAGAATTACCAGGGCTGTTTTTGTTCTTCAACATTAATTGCAAACTGATTGTGCTATTGTTTTTTAAAATGCCCAAGATTATAAATTGCTCTACATTCTGATCCAGTTACATTCAGATTGCTTTGTAGGAGTAGAGTTAGAGGCCAGTCTTTGCTTTTTTTCTGAACTCAGGAGTGTGTTTCTTGACTCTCTCTTTACCTGGTTCTCCATGGTAAATTATAGCTGGCCTGTCGTTTAGCTTGTAACTCTCATGGGGCTAATATTCTCCTCTTGTTGCTCTCTTCCAAATTGTTGTAGAGAAAGTTAGCCTTTAGGCTTGATCATCCCTTCAGTCTATTCTAAACAAGTCAGTTACTTTGGGGCGATCTTTGAAGATCTCTGTTCTTGTGACCTGCTTTTTCCCTGGGCAAAATTTCTGTGCTTCACTGCTCTATAGCTGAGGTCAGAGCAGTGGTTGCTTCTCTCAAAGATGCCACCCTATTGAGGGATACTTTGGTTGTTTCCATGTCTTGGCCACAGCACAGTGAATAATGCTGCAATGAATTTAGGGATGCATATATCTTTGTGAATAAGTGTTTCTGAGTTTTTCAGGTAGATACCCAGAAGAGGGATTGCTGGATCATATGGTAACTCTATCCTTAATTTTATGAGCAACCCCCATACTCTTTTCCATAGTGGCTGTACCAGTTTACATTCCCACCAGCAGTGAATGAGGGGTCCTTTTTCTCCACCTCTCCTATACTTGCTATTACTTGTCTTGTTGATAAAGCCATTCTAACATGTGTGAGATGAAATCTCATTGTAGTTTTGATTTGTATTGCCCTAATATTGAAGTTGAGAATTTTTTTTTCATATATCCATTGGCCATTTTGTATGTCTTCTTGGGAGAAGTGTGTCTATGTCCTTTCCTCATTTTTTAATTGGATTGTTTAAAGTACATGTGGTACATATATACAATGAAATACTACTCAGCTATAAGAAAAGATGCAATGCTGCCATTTGCAACAAAATGGATGGATCCTGAGAATATCATGCTAAGCAAAATAAATCAGACAGAAAAAGTCAAGAACCATATGATTTCACTCATATGTGGGATATAAAAGTGAAAGTAACAAAGAACAAACAAGACAAACAAACAAACAAAAAAATTCATAGACACAGAGAAGAGTATGGTGGTTACCAGAGGGGGAGGGGATAGGGGTAATGAAGAGTAGAGGGGGTCCAATATATGGCGATGGAAGGAGATTTGACTTTGGGTGGCGGGAACACAATGTAATATACAGATGATGTATCATAGAATTGTACACTTGAAACCTATATAATTTTATTACTCAACTAGAGGCCCGGTGCACGAAATTCCTTTACAGGGCAGCGTCCCCTCAGCCCAACCTAAACCCTCTCCAATCCAGGAGCCCTCAGAGGATGTCCAACTGACGGCTTAGTCCCACTCCCCACCGGGAGCTGGACTAATCCATAGCCTGGCCTCCCTATGCAGGAGGCGATCGGGCTGATCAGGTGAAGGCGCTGTCCCCATCACCCCGCTGCTGCTGCCACTGCTGGCCACCACGGCCACCAAGGTGTTTTCATCAACATGGTCTCCAGTCCCTTCACCACAAAAAAAAATGACAACATTCTTTAGGCATTTTCAAGATGTCTCTTTCATAGTATATGACATTTCTTTCTTTTTATTTTATCCTCACCTGAGGATATTTTTCTATTGATTTTTAGAGAGCATGGAAGAGAGAGGGAAAGACAGAGAGAAACATCAATGTGAGAGGGACACTTTCCTCTGCAGCTCATCCACAGAGGCGGGTCTGCCGGTGCGCCCTGGCTGACAGACCCTGTTCTCTTCGGGCCTCATCTCTGCAGTGGAGACTGGCAGGCCCTGGTCTCTGCTCTCTGTGGACAGGCCCTGCTCTGCCTTGCTCTCTGCGGGCTTTGCTCCACCCTGCTCTCTGCGCGCCTGCTTGGCACTGCGGCGGCTGGCAGGCTGTGCTCTCTGCGGGCCTGCTTGCCATCATGGTGGTTGGCATGCCCTGCTTGCTGCTGTGGTGGCTGGCAGGCCCTGCACCATCCGTAGCTTGCCTCACCGCGCAGCAGTCTCCTCCCGACCACCTGCGCACGTAGCCTCCTCCTGAGCAGTTGTGACATTACAGTGTCCCGGCTAATTTGCATATTACTTCTTTATATATATAGATACTACCCCCCAAAATGAAAGAATAAGTAAAAAGTAGCACTTCTCTATAAGCAGGACACTGGGCAGGGGTGGTACCTTCCAGTCTTCTTAGTTTTCCACTCCTAGGATAGAACGTTTGCCCTGTGAGTGAGTTGGGGCAGATGTGATATGGCCCCATTATTCCTGACCTGCAGATGTTTCTTTGGCCTGCCATACCTATGGTAGACCTATTAGTGGAGGCTACATAAAAGAATAATCCTGAGGCCTCTCAGCCACTGTCTGGAATAGAGTTTCTGCAACACAGACTAGGGGTGAGGGATGAGAAATGCTAGCTGTCTGCAATTTAAAATTTATTTTAACAATTCAAGCCCAAAATATAAGCCCATGAAAATACCAAATTTGATTTACTCATTCCATCCTTTTGAAAACCAACATTTCCTATCCTACAAAATGTATCTTCAGCAGTTTCCCCAGTCTCTTTTAAAATAGCCTCTGTGATTAAGCTTCTTCCACAGTCTCAGGAAGCTGTTCCATAATTCATTTATTGTTCATAGTCAGGAAATAACTCCGGATATTCAACTCAAATATCCTTTACCTTTGTAAAAATAACTTTTCTCAATTAGGATAGTTTATATTTATCCTACTCACTTATATGCCTCTGATGTTTTTCATTTTGCACAAATATATATGTCACAATTATCCAACACAAATATGTATACATCAATAATACTTTAAATTTTTAAAATCTAAAATGCAGCAATTACAAATGTAACCCACCATATTAAGTAAGATATTTTGTGGTGTGTGTGTGTTTGTGTGTTGTGTTGTTTTTGTAATAGTAAGAAAATAACAGATGTTCTCATTACAATCTTTTGCATAATTGCTCAGTGTTTTAATTTGATGAACCAGACTAATTAATATAGAATTATTAATATTACTAGAGGCCCAGTGCATTAAATTTGTGCACTAGGGAAGGGGCCCCTCAGCCTGGCCTGTGCCCTCTCGTAATCCGGGACCCCTAGGGGGATGTCTGACTGCTGGTTTAGAGGTTAGAATAAAACCTTGTGAGAGAAAAAACCCCAAAACAAAACAGAGGACACTGCAGCGAGGGTTTGTTCTGAGGAGCTAGGATTAACTTTCTGTGTGAAGACTCGCCAGGCCAAGGAAGAGGGTAGGAAGGAGTGAGTGTGTGTGCATGTGTGTGTGTATGTGTGTGTGTGAGAGAGAGAGGGAGAGAGGGAGAGAGGGAGAGAGAGAGAGAGAGAGAGAGAGAGAGAGAGAGAGAGAGAGAGAAGGACTCCAGACTTTTGTTCTAAAGTACAAAACTTTGCTTTCCCCACATTTATCTCATGTCTAAACACAAACCATCGTGTACTTCAAGCAACATGTGTTAGGGAAGGAGAAGGCAGCCTTAAAGCAAAGGTTGGAGGTGTCAGAAGTAAGTAACTCCTCTCATCCCCCCAGCTGAACTCCTCGGGCGCCTTCCTCTTTGCGAATCCACATTTATTTCTGGTGCGTGGGAGGTTAGGGAGCACAGCATTATCCTGGAAGGGGAAGGTCATGGTGACTGCACCCATGGTACTCGCGCCAAGTTTCATTTCCTCACCCTTCTGGGTCTCTTTCCACCCCACCACTGATCCAGTTAATGGGGTCGTAGATCTGCAGCTGGATGCCTCCAGGTGGAGAGCATGCTGGGCACTGGGTGGTCCAGCTCTGAGGCCCCTGTGTCCACGCCCCACCCCACCAGCTTCTCACCTGTGGGCAGTGGCTCAGGGTGTTCTGTTGCGCCACATGCCAGACTCAATCCGACTGGGTGCAGGGAGAGATTGGGTGGCTCCACGGCAGGCGGCTCCACAGCTAGTGCCTTTCAGTTGTGTGCCACTCAGGGGAAAGAAAAGCTTCCCCAGAAAGAGGTTTTTCAAAATTCTTCAGGGACCAGGAGGTTGGCCGGCCGGGGCCTTCCTTCCCCCAGCTGCAGGCATCTGGCCCTGCCCCCCATCTGCACCTGCCTTTGCTTGGTGCTGCCTCCATCCGCCACCACCCACCCCTGGTTCCCCATTCCCCATCAGGCAATCAGCGCCTGTTGGCTGGCAGTAGGAACTGGGAGGTTTGCCAGCAAGCCCCGATCAGGCAATTGGGTGGTCAGTGCGTGTCATAGTGACGGGTTGTTCTGGTTGTTCAGTTGTTCCACCATAACGGTAGCTTAGGCTTTTATATATAGAGACTAGAGGCCTGGTGCACGAAAATTGTGCACTTGGGGGGTGGTCCCTCAGCCTGGCCTGCACCCTCTCACAATCCAGGACCCTTTGGGTAGTGTCCCTAGGCCTGGCCTGAGATCAGGGCCCATGAGGGCTTTCCTTCCCCTGGCTGCAGGCAGCTGTCCTGTTCCTGCCACTACCACTGCTTGTCATCTGTGCAGCACTGCCCCCCTCCCCTGCCACCAGTTCCCTCCCTCTGTAGGCAACAGGTGTGGGGTGCAATGGCTTGGCTGGCCTGGGCCTCCCCCTGCGGGGTGATCACTGGTCGGCCGCACACCTGTCACAGCATCGCCGGCCGGTGGCTGGGGTCTCCCTCTTTTTTTTTTTTTTTTTTTTAAGTAAGAGCAATTTTTACTGAGCAATACAGAACTGAGTACTATGAAGGGTTTACCAGGATGGAAATTCATCGCACCCTGCCCCTGACACCCCCAACACCCAGAGACTACAGTATTTAGAAGTGACAGGCAACGGCCATAACTGCTGAATATCTGTTCTTAACAAACAAACCATAGCATATTTATACTGTATCACATCGAGTGATTATAGAAATCCACTTATATATTACTTGTATAAAATCTTTTTTTTTGTAAAAAGTATTTTTTTAAAAAATAAAGTATAAAAAACATGTGCAGTTGAAAGCCCTGCCAGGACAGCCAGTCTGTAAACATTCAGTGAGTATGTGCTTGGGAAGGGCGCCCATACCTCATGCCCATTCAACTCCAGCTGGTCCGGCGAGGGTGTGCCCCGGATGCCACTCTGGGCAGGACCCTCGGTGGCTGAGTATAGCAGGGCCTGGCACTGTGCCCTTCTCTAGCCTTGCATCAGGGTCAGGGTCATGGTCAGGGCTGGGTCGGGCAGATTGCAGTTTCACTCTGAGTTCCATACTCGGCCATAATTTTGGTTGCAACTCATGGCTTTCCTGGCTGTTTGGAGGTCCTTTGGGTGGGTGCCCTGGTGGAGAGGCCGGAGAAGTGCCCACAGCTGCCTGGTTGGGTGTCTCTCTGGCCCAGAGCCTCTGTCCTGCCTCTTGCAAGCCTGGCCCCCAGGCAGAACAGCCCCCTCAGGACTACTTTGGTCTCAGCACTTGGTTCTGGGTTTCGTCAGCCTGGGTTTCTTCCCCTGGTGTGGCTGATCTGAGTTTCACCAAAAAGCCTGGCTGATGCTGGCTGTGATGAGCCTCATTGAAGAGTTTTTCATGCAGCAAGGAAGAGCCCTCCGGGACCCTTTTTGTCCTCCCTCTCCTTATTTCCTTCTCCTTCTCATTCTGCTCTGAGCCCATGGTCACTTCTCCTCCAGCTTCTCCAGAAGTGGTTGCCTTCTGAGTCGGGGGTCTTAATGCTGTCGGTCCTGACGATGCAGGGGGGGCGATGCCGGCTGAGCCTCAGGATGAGCTGCTGCTGCTCCTGCTTCAGCTCCTCCACCTGGGTGTTCAGCTCCGCCTCATGAGCCCCAGCCGCTCAGATTCCCGCTGCAGAAACTCCTTCCGCTCATGCTTCTTGTTCCTGCATGGGGCTGCCGCCACTTTGTTCCTTTTCTGGTGTCTTTCCCTCCATTCCTCTCTCTCGTCTAGCTCACTTTTCACGGATTGAGGCCTCTTGCCCATTTTCACCTCCAGGAAGTGCAAAGGGGCGATCATGGCCCCAACGTTGTGGATGTCAGCCTATTTCAGCTCCTCTGCAGTCAGGGCTGAGCTGGGGAGTCCGGTCAGGGGTCTGAGCCCTGGCAGTGATCCCACAGTCATGGAAGGGCCGGGAATCTGCCCAGGCATCATGGCAGGAGGATTGGCAGTCCAGCCCTGCAAAATCGCCGGGGGAGGCTGTGGCCCTGGGGCCTGGGCCAGACTGCAGGTGCCATTCCTGCTGAGGAGCTGCCGTGGCGCCAGCCCCGCCCTTCAGTGTCCACTGCCGCCAGTGCCTCCCATTGCAGCCGCCGAGTGTCCCTCCCGCAGGCTGTGGTCTGGGTCTCCTTCTTTGAGGCAATCAATCGCGGGGCTCTGCCTGCCTGCCTCATTGCCCCTAACCACTCGCCTGCCTACCTGATCACCCCTAACCGCTAGCCTGCCTACCTGATCACCCCTAACTGCTTGCTGGGGGGTGGCGCCAGCCTGGCTAGGGGCCTTGGTGGTTCTGGTCTCTGGTCGTTCTGGTTGTTATGCCATTATGGTCGCTGGGCTTTTATTATATAGGATTAGCAAGAATGCAAAGGAATAATTCAGTAAGAGCCAACTGTTTTCACTACAAAATTGCTTAAAATATCTTAGACTTCATAAAGTATAATATTGCAGTGTGATATGCAATATTTAAACTTTTCTCTGTTTTACTGTTAAGAGTATATTTGAAGTTTAGTGCTCTAGTCTTGATTTTTGATAAATTCTCTCATAATATTTTTGTTGAGAAGATCTCCACTTTGGGATGGAGACAATATAAAAGAAATGTTATTACCTTTTATCATTTTTATAGCATGCATTATACTTTTGGATTATATTTTATTATTAAATGTATGCTTTTGACTGTTTTAAATAGAAGAATTAAAGGCCAGTAACAAAATGTTCATGTCATTTTTGATATATTTTGTAACAGATTATTGTATTAAATCATTTTAAATGTTCTAATTCATTTATAAAATGTTCTAATTCATTCACTAGTATAAACCCTTTCTTCAGAATTGTCATTTCTGTCAGAAAAATGATATGCAATGGTTAAACTGAATGCTTTTATTTTATTTTATTATCTGTATTTTTGAAGGTATTACATATGTTCCCTTTTTCTCCCCATTGACCCCTTTTAGCCTGCCCCCCACCCCTACCCAGGCCTTCACCACACTATTGTCTGTGTCATGGGTTGTGCATACATGCATACAAGTTCTTTGGTTGATCTCTTGTCACTCACCCACCCACCCTTGCCTTCATTTTATTTTATTTTTTTACTTTATTGAGGTAATTTTAAATATTCAGCGAGATATTAATGACTTGATGACCAAATGACGACTGTAAGGCTCTACAGTCCATAACTCAATGGATTATGTACATTACAGAACTGCTTTAAACAAATCGATACTTGATAGTACTCTGAGAGTTCATTATACAGATCTAGATAGATAGGCAGAGGTCCTATCTGGCAACCCTGTTATCACAAGCTAAGTATAGTGAATCTTGCTGCCAGTGAGGCATTTTATGCTTCTGTTTGGGGGAAAAAAAAAAGCTGTGACTTAGCTGTGTATGGTTGTTTGGATGGTTTCAAATTGGGGCTTTGACAGCTTAAGTTCCAGCTGCTCAGGCCTGTGAGTCTTCCTGTGAAAAATTGTAGACTCCCAGCCAAGTTAACTGCAGTCATTTCTGATCAATCTCATCTATATGGTAGGAATTACCCTGACGGCTCTGTTTAAAACTAATTTGGTTCTAAAATAAAAACTAATTAAAATTATTTTAAAAAATCCGAGGCAGATGTTTTGTATTTTGTATGCGTTAGAAGGCCCAGTTGTTTTTGTGAAGGCGTTTTGGTAGACTAAATGAGATATGTACACCGTCTGTTATAATATGGATCTTTTGGAGTTTAAAAGCAAGTACCCAATTTGATATGCATGCTCCCTGTAGGCTCTATTTCCTTGAATGCTGTAAATATCTTCTCCAGTTAACCTAATTAACTGAAAACTGTCACTGTTGGAATTGCACTGGTGTAGCCAAAAGCTTAAAATGTACAGTTACTATTCCTAGAATCAGAAGTGGTTTTAAAAATACCTAAGAATGTACTTAGAGGACAGGTAACCTTATTAAGACTAAGAGAAATTTATGTTTGCAGAGAAGCATCGTTTACTCTATAATCAGGAGAACAAGCAGCTAATTTTCATTGAGAATAATATATCACTTGTGCTTGGTAAAAGACATGAGTACCGGGTACACTGTGGGTGTAGACAGCCGAAGGTACTTTTTTTTTTTTTTTTTTTTTTTGCGTTAAAGGGCCCCATGTAGAGAAAAATGACTCTACTTTCTGTGCAGCGCCCAAGCAAATATCTGGATTGTGTCCCACTGCTTGTTCAAAAGCTAAACAGAATACTCAACACATCCACTTGAAAAGTACTAGCAGAAAATTTTAAAATATAAATTCAAGTACTTAAACTTAAGGGCTCAAAAAGATTTCATTGTCCATTAAATGAAAATAATATAATGCTACTTATATTTCAATAGAATCACAATTGTAGAAGAAATAAAATGAGTAAAGAAAATGAGATGTGAAATAGACAGTAAATGGTGAACATTTCTTTTAAACTGGAATTTTTTAGAAACCATTTTAGGGTAGAGGATGCGCTTTTATCTTTTTCTTTTCTGTGATTTTAGTGATATCTTTAACAAAAATAATAGTGACTTCACAAATTATTAAGAGAAACCCAAAAATATAATGAATGCTTGTCTATAATAAGGACTAATGCTCTTACATGTTTTTAAATTTTAGTTTAGTACAGTTCAGAATATTTTCTTAGCATCTCTAGTATACTATACTCTACCATTACAAAAATGCACAGTGCATAATCACTGTGTGTGTTTGGTGAGGAAGATTAATTAGATATGTAAGTATTTTTGTGGATATTTGTGCAAGATATGCAACCACAATGAAAGAAAACAGTTCAAAATGAAAGTTTAGGGCAGACTTCTTGGAGGAGTTGCCACGTTAAGATAAAATAGTTAACGAAAAAATACATAAATCTACTTATGGAACATATTGTAATGTTTAAAGAAAATTTTCAGATATTATTTCATTTGATTCCAGATGTTTCACAGGTTACTTTCCTCATTTTTTCAAATGAGAAAATTTATGATAATGCAGCGAATATCCTTGCCCAACATACATATACTTCCCTGTACACTTGGTACATTTCAGAGCATAGCTCAAACCAAGGTAATCTTCTAAATATTCCCACCGCTGCCCCCCCCCCCCATCATATCAAGTTCCTTGTTAAATTCAATAAAAGTAATATATAAATATAATCATATAAGGCAATAAATGGGACTGCCAGTTGACTTGTTATAAAAGTAATATCTTTTGATTTGGTAGTTTTGTTGCTATTTCCTATGTGTCGAGCTTGTCACTGTTCAGAGATTGGCACAAAAAATTTCCCAACACGTTGCATACAGAGTTATCTCCGAGTTGATATACGTAAAGTACCTTTAAAATTGGGCACGTGTTATATATAGATAAGCTATGATTAGTGTTTTTCTCAAGCTTGTTTCTTTTGTGTGGAACACAATTCTTTTGAGCAGCCATTAAATCCAGCTGGACAATTTCCTGTAAAAGTAGGTCACTGGGCAGTTTCCACGGTAGCAAAGTGTAGTGCCTTCCCAATGAGAAGAGCAACAAGTGCTGTTGGGAAATGAAATATTTGGCCAATGCCCTCCTCCCTTCTGTGGAGGTTTGCTGTGCTCAAACCCTTGGAGTAATGCTGCACAGCTTCAATATGTATTCTTAACTTCTGTTGTTGCCCTACACTTGATTTTTTTTCAACATTTTTCTTTTACTTTAAACAATGCTTTATTTGTCAATGACAGCTGACATATAATATTATATTAGTTTCAGGTGTACAACCAAGCGATTAGATATTATATCACTTAGTAGTACTTAGTGACCACCTCCATGAATGTAGTCCCCATTTGATACCATACACAGTTATTACAATAGTATTGACTATATTTCCTATGCTGTGCTTTACAACCCCATGAATATTATGTACCTCTCAATTGGTACTTCACCTTTTTCACCCATCCCTAAAACTCCCCTCCCATCTGATAACTGCCAAAATGTTCTCTCTATCTATGAGTCTATTTCTGCTCTGCTTGTTGGTTTTTAGATTCCACATATAAGTGAAATAATACGGCATTTGTTTTTCTCTGTCTGACTTATTATTTTTTACTAGAGACCTGGTGCACAAAATTTATTCACTGGGGGTTGAGGGGGTCCCTCAGTCCAGCCTGCACCCTCTTGCAGTCCGGGACTCCTTGGGGGATGTGCACCTGCCAGCCTAAGCCGCAGTCAGTTATCCCTCTCGCAGTCCGGGCCCTTGTAGTCTGGGACCCCTTACTCCTTACCACTCATCTGCAGCATAGGCAGGAGAGGCTCCTGCCACCGCTGCTGCGCTTGCCAGCCATGAGCCCTGCTTCTGGCTGAGTGGCGCTCCCCCTTGTGGGAGCACACTGACCACCAGGGGGGCAGCTCCTGCATTGAGCATCTGCCCCCTGGTGGTCAGTGAACGTCATAGCGACCAGTCGGTCCGCCATTCAGTCGATTTGCACATTAGGGTTTTATTATATAGGATGGCTGTGTCATATTCTATTGTATATATGCACCACATCTTTACCTATTCATCTATTGATGGACACTTAGGTTGCGTTCTATATTGGCTTTTGTATATAATGCTGCGATGAGTAAATAGATGTATACATCTTTTCAATTTAGTGTTTTGGGTTTCTTTGAATAAATACCCAGAAGTGGAATTGCTGGGTCCTTCTTTGTCTCTTGTTGTGTAGTCTTTATTTTAAAGTTTATTTTGTCTGGTATAAGTATTGCTACCCCAGCTTTTTTGTTTGTTTTTATTTTCATGAAATATCTGTTTTCATCCCTTTACTTTCAATCTGTGTGTGTCTTTTGATCTGAAGTAAGCCTCTTGTAGACAGCACATGTAAAGGTCTTGTTTTGTTATCCAGTCAGCCTCCACATGTCTTTTGATAGGAATATTTAACCATTTGCATTTAAAGTAATTGTTGATAGATATATCTTTATTGCCATTTTCTTACTCATTATTTTTTAACTTTTTTGTCTTCTTCTTAAAGAAGACCCTTTAACACAGGAGTGGGGAACCATTGTTCTGCCAAAGGCCATTTGGATACTTATAACATAATTTGAGTGCCATACAAAATTATCAACTTAAAAATTAGCCTGCTATATTTGGTCAAACATTTAATTAATTCACTCATAATGCCTTGTCAGGGCCAGACCAAATGATTTTGTGGGTCATATATGGCCCCGGGTCAGACATCACCCCCCCCCCCCCAGCTTTAACATGTCTTGTAATACTGGTTTTGTGGTGATGAACTTGATTGTTCCTTTGATTCTAAATGATAGCTTTGCTGTGTAAACTTGGTCTTTGCTTATCACCACTTTGAATATTTTGTGCCAATCCCTCTGGCCTGAAAAGTTCGTGTTGAGAAATGAGCTAACAATATTATGGGAGCTCCCTTATAGATAACTAACTTCTTTTCTCTTTCTGACTTTAAGATTTGTTTTTGTCTTTTACTTTGACATTTTAATTATGATATGTTTTCTTGGTGTGGGACTCTTTGGGTTCATCTTATTTGGAACTCTGTGCTTCCTAGACTTGTATGTCTATTTTTTTCCACCATGTTAGGGAAGATGTTTGTCAGTATTTTTCACATGGATTTTCAATTCCTTGCTCTATTTCTTCTTCTGACACTCTCATGAAGTGAATGTTGATATGCTTGAAGTTGTCCCAGAGGTTCCTTATACTATCCTAATTTTTTTCAATTTCTTATTTTTTTTATTGTTGTTCTGATTGGGTGTTTTCTGATTCATTATCTTCCAAATCTCTGATTTGATCCTCTGCTTCACCTACTCCAAGGTTGATTCCCTGTGATTTATTATTCATTTCAGTTAGTGTAATTCTTCATTTATGACTGGCTCTTTTTTATGTTTCATATCTCCATTTTTATGTTTCCTGCCTCTTGGTTGAAGGTCTCACTAAATTCATCTAATTTTCTCATAAGTTCATTGGGCATCCTTACAATCAGTGTTTTAAATTGTATTTGGTGGATTGCTTGTCTCCATTTTGTTTAGTCATTTTTGTGGAGCTTTTGTTCTGTTCTTTTATTTGGGACATGTTTCTTTGTCTCCTCATTTTGGCTCTCTCCCTGGGATTGTTTTTTATGTATTAAATAGAACTGCTACATTGCCTGTTTTTAGTAGAGTGGTCGTATACAATAGATATTCTATAGGGTCCAGTGGCACAGCCTCTCTGATCATCTGAGCTGGGCACTCCAGGTGCACCCTCCTCTTGTAGTTCTGTCTTTAAAAATATATATGTATGTATTGATTTCAGAGAGGAAGGGGAGAAGGATATAGAGATAGAAACATCAATGATAACAGACAATCATTGCTCGGCTGCCTACTGCATATCCCACATTGAGGATAGAGCCCACAACCTGGGTATGTACCCTGACCAGGAGTCTGACCATGACCTCCTAGTTCATAGGTCAATGCTCAACCACTCATCCATGCCAGCAGACTTGTAGTTGAGTCTTGATGGCTGTTGGTACATCAGTGGGAGAGATTTACTCTCAGGTCAGTCAGCTTCGAGGACTGGCTGGGCAACTGTGGAGGATCAGCTATGTTTGGTTCCAACCCATAGAGCAGGACTTACTTCAGGGAGGCTCTGTTGCCTATTGAGTCCACCCCTGTGTGTTGCTTGTGAAAGTGGTTGGGTGGTACTTTGATTTGGTCTAATGCTATCTACCAGGTGTGCTGATTCTGGGGCTTCCCAGGAGATGCCCTGCCCAATGCCGCCTGGCATGAGTCACAAGGCAGTCTGCAGGTGGCTGCTACTTGTGCTGGGCTTGGAGATGCCTGGGAGAGGCCAAGCTGAGAACCAAGTCTTCTATTGCTAGTGCCAGGCCTAGGGCCATTCAGTGAGAGGTATGGGGCATGCTGAGGCCAGATTCTGCTTGAGAGATATTAGGAAACAAAGCATGATGGGTCTTTAGTACAAAAAAAGCCACTGGAAAGAGATTGGGTGGGCCTACAAAAGTTGGGTGGGGTGGGGTGGGGTTTGAGGGAATCAGCAAGGTGGGGCCAACAGTGTTAATCAGATTGATGAAGGGTCAGTTATGGTGGCCACCTGTTGTGGTGTTGGGAGGGTGTCTGAGAAAGGAGCAATGAACTCTTTCAGCCCTTCTGTCTGAAAGAAAGCTGCCCCTCCAGCTCTTGCTCTGATGCCAGACAATTCAGTTCTTCATCTTGTAACTTTCGTCCTGCTGACCCAGAGCTGAAGCTCAGAGGGAGTGAGTCCAAGTAAGTCTGTGCCTAGGCCCTTTTAGAGGAGAACATGGGATTCCAGTAGCTTCTCTATCTCACTCAACCACAATCCCTGCTGTGGGTTTTCACAGGCAGAAGTTATGGGACTTTTTTATTTGCCTCTGAAATGCTGGGCTTGAGGGACTGGAGTAGGATTTGCTCCTCATGGGGAATTTCTGCAGCAGAAATATTCCTCCCGATTTTTATCTGTCAGACGTGGGTGTGGGGCCAACTCTTTCAGCTTCTCCACCCCCCTTCTACCAGTCTCAGTGTGGCTTCTTCTTTATATCCTTAGCTTTAGGACTACTGTTCAGCTAGATTTCAGAAGGTTCTGATGATGGTTGTTGTGTAGTTTATTTATAATTTTGATGTGTTGTGGGAGGATTTGAGTACTGCATTTATTTATGCTGCTATTTTGACTGGAATCTGCCCTAAATTCTTATGATTAATAAGGCCTGGATATTAAGACACAACAGGGTAGCAAATATGTAAAAATTATTTGCCAGCCCTAATCCTTGTCTTAAGAGTACCACTTCATGTAAACTCTAAAAACATTTGGTTGAGGAAAAAAAATTAAAAGAAAAAATTAAGATATTTTATTGTAATTGGTGTAATCTTTTTTTAAAATATATTTTTTAGTGATTTCAGAGATGGGAAGGGAGAGAGAAAGAGAGATAGAAACATCAATGATGAGACATGATTATTGCTTGGCTGCTTCCTGCATGCCTCCTACTGGGAATGAAGCCACAACTCATACATGTGCCCTGACCAGGAATTGAACCATGACCTCCTGGTTCATGGGTCAATGCTCAATCACTGAGCCACATCAGCTGAGCTTGGTGTAATCTTATAATCAATCAATTTTCTTTCTCTATCTCCCCTCCTGTCCCTTACCCCCCTCTCCTCTCTCCTCCCCACGAGTTCCTTACCCTCCTCTCCTCTCTCCAAATAAATGTCAGTATTTAACTTGGCACTGAGTAGTTATGTACAACATTTAATTGGCAGACTGACTCCACATTTGCAGGAAAATATTATTTACTTAACACATTTTCTTGGTTTAAATGTTAACTATTCCTTTCCTGGTTATCTCGGGTGTTCTCATCTTTAATATTACTGTTTTCAGAAATCTCTGTCTGACATAACCTACGTGCATAAAGCACTATCTTTCTGTATTGGATTAAATAAAAAAGATTAATGAAGTAATTTTATGTTCAAAATAATTTAATGAATATTAATGTTTCTGACAGTATACTGGTCCAGTTCTTCCTATCAGCTAATTTCCCAATATCTATGCCTATTTATTTGAATCCAGGTCGAGTTTAAAAAGCTCAATATTTTTTTGTTTCAATAATAATAATAATACAAAAGCAATCTTATATGTAGAAGATAAATATCTTTATAAGCTCTACCTGAGGCATAGGTGACTGATGTGAAAAGGTTTTGAAAGTGAAAATCACTATTGCAAATATCTAGAGATTAATCTGACCTATATTAAATTCAAAGGCATAGTTTAGTATGGGAACCAATTGGTTCAGAGAATCAAGTAGACCTACCCAGTGTGACACAGGGTACTTTGAGAGGACATATCCACTATCAGCGAAATAAGTAAGAAAATAATTATGTAAATTAATAAATAAAACTTTTTAATGAATTAAAACAAATAGCAGATCACATGCTAAGTTGTTTGCAATTGTAACAAGGCATTGTTTTCATAAGGGATTTGCCATTTACACATTTTTTTTTCATTCAAATTAATACTAGATTATTGTTTCAACAAAGCTTTATTGAGTGCTTACTCTGTTCAAAGCATTATACTAAGTTTTGTTAGGAAACAACAGAGACTAGAAAAGTCTCTATTCTCCAACAGTTCATAAGTTATCGAAACATCTCTTTAGGTAGTCTGAAATTTGAAACAGTTATTTCATGTTTATCGTTCATCAAATATTGCAGTAGTCATATTCTTCCTTAAATATGTCTAATAAAATTATTTGATCTTTGCTTATGAATAAAATAGGGAGCTTAACAGACCGTATTTTAAAATACTTACAAGGAACTTTGACAGTATAACAAAAGTTGGTTTGGACCAGTTTAGAGAACCTAACAAGTGCTATCCCACAGACTTCTCTGCAATGGTAGGATGTTTTAAAACTCTCACTGCCCAGAATAGTAGCCACTAGTTCGGTGTGAATCTTGAATACTTGAAATGTGACTAATGCACCTGAGAGACTAAATTTCTATTTTATTTTAATTAATTTAAATTATAGAGCCACATGTGGTTAGTGGCTACCATATTGTACAGCACAGCTCAAGAGTGTATTTATAAAAATTAACTGGGGTATATTCTGGGCTAATTGATGAGGCAAGGGATTCAAAAGTGATAAACCAAGGCAGAGAATGTTGGAGCCTCTGGGAGTCCCCGACACCTCCTTCAGCCCTCAATCTCCCGCTTCAGTGCACAGATAATGTGGTAGGTCTTGATATCCGATATGAAAGGAAAAAATGAGCCAGACAATTGGAAGCATGAAAACTTGTGTGTCTAGGTGGCAAAGTGAAGCCACTTCCATCAGGAGAGTTACATCTAATGAATTTCATAGTTTTCTTATCTAATTTGTGCATGTCAAATTAAAAAAACAAACCACCCTCAATAATTACTTGCTGAGTGGATCATCAAACAAAGTGAAGTCACTTTATGATTAGAAAGGAATAAAGTAAATAAATACATGGAAAGATTACAAAAAAATAGAATGTAAAGTACTGTGCAATTAATTCCCTTGTGGTCTGAAAACATGCATTGTATGGCTTTTAGTCTTTACATTTTTTAATGTCTCAGAATGTGATCTGTCCTGTTAAATCTGCCACGTGAGCTTGAAAAGAAAGTGTTTTCTGTTGTTTGTTATTAGATGGAGTATTCTATAAATATCAATTACATCAAGCTGATTCATTGGGCTGTTCAGGTCTTCTATATCCTTAATGATTTTCTGCCTGCTAAATTTCTTGATTATTACAAGCGGGGTGTGAAAATCTCCAATTATATAGTGGATTTGTCTATTTCTTCATGCAGTTCTGTCAAATTTTTGACTCATTTATTTTTATGTTCTTTTGTTAGGTGCATACATGTTGAAGACTATTATTTATTTATGATGATTTGCCCACTATATCATTATGTGAAAACCTTTTTACCCCTGATAATTTCCTTGCTCTGAAGTATACTTTGTCTGAAGTCAATATAGCTAATCAAACTTTTTTTTGAATTCTGTTAGCATGATCTATATTACTCCATTCCTTTAGTTTTTAACCTGTCTTTATATTTAAAATGAGTCTCCTGTAGACAACATGGATTTTTTACCTACTCTGACGACCTGACTTTACTTAGAGTATGTAGAACATTTACATTTAAAGTGGTTATTGGTATAGTTGGATTAATATCAGCTATGTGTATAAATATTTCCTATTCATTGCAATTGTTCTTGAACCTATTTTTTTTTACTTTTTTTGCCTTCTCTTTATATAATTCAGATTTTATGATTTTTATCTTTTCTTACAACATAAATTATACTTCCTAAGTTAAAATTTTGTGGTTGCTCTAGAATTTACAATATGCATTTTAAGCTAATCTGGTTATACTTTCAAATGATATTATACTATTTAACATATTGCACAGATAAGTTTAACAGAGAATTACCAATTTCTCCATCCTATACTTATGATACTTCTTTCATGTCAAAGTTCCTTACAAATATTTTAAGGTAAGGTTTTGTTAAATTTCACTTTTCTATATGCTTATTACTGTTATTACTTTAGACAGTTATTGGTCCACTAATTTTAAGCAACTTTGACAGGTAGGACAGTCTTTCCAACAAGAGGTGCTAAAAACAATTGGCTATCCATATGTAGACATAAAAAATGAACTTTTATCTAAACATTTATTCTAAATTAATTTGAAATGGATTGTAAAGTTATATGTAGTAAGTATAACTATACAAATTACACAAGAAAATAATAGGAGAAAATTCAGTGATTAGGGCGAGTAGATATTTCTCAGGACATAAATGAGGAAATCATTAAAAAGAGATACTGTGCTCTGAGAATTATTTTATGCCTTTAAATTGACTTTCAATATACAGTATAGTTTCAGCCAGATCAGAGCTTATGAACTGAGTTTTAGTTTGCTATTGAACAAGTAATTAAAATAAACATATTAAATGGAATGCTATATAAACCTTTCTGGAGAGATTTAGACAGGTACAGTATGTCTATTGGTAAACAGGACAAATTCTGAAGTTAAGCCGCCTGGGTTTAATTAGCGCTTCACTTGTTATTTGGGCAAGCTTAGAAGTTAAACTTTTTTTTTCTATTTCTGTGTTTCTCCTTTCACATAATGGGATAAATAGTGCCCACCCCATAGACTTATTATGCAGATTAAATGAATTAATATAGGTAACATGCTTAAACAGTGCCTAGCACATGAGCACAGCTTAAGTGTTATCTGTTTTATTATTGTTTTTATTAAATGTAACACAATTTTTCACTGAAAAATTTTAGGGGAACATGTAAGAAAGGATATCATAGAAGAAAATGAAAACTGTCGGTGGGTGAAGCAGAACTATGGAATGTATATTATAAGATGGAAGAAATGCTAGGGTAGGGTTTTTTCAGCATTTTTTCACTGGCTATGTCAAATTATCCCAAATGGAGCCTGGCATATAGAAGTCAGTAAATGCTTGTTGAACTCAACTGAATAGAATGTAAAGAGACAGTTCTATCATACCCAACACTATGAGTTGAATGCTCAGAAATATGTGAATAATTATAACTAAACATGCACTATACATAAAAACTGAACTTGAAACTTTTTCATGAAATATAAATGTACAATTGAAAAAGGAATTCTGCATAAATTGGATAATTTGCAGGTAGGAAAAAGGCTACAAAATGTCTCAAGATGTCATTGGGATTTGATGGTGCATAGAAAAGGGTAGAATGATTCGCATTAGATGAGAAAAAACACACAAAGGGATGGAAAACTCTAAGAAGAAAAATTATTATTAATCAATGAATTCCTGAGTTGTACCCCAGGGGGAAATGTATCATACGGAACCCTACACAGTGAAACTTAACAAAGTTTGGTTCCCTCTTTCCCATTCTGCTTTTCTCATCTGCATGGTGAAAAGATGACAAGAAAATGGAAGTTACCTAAATAATTACAGTGAAAACTGAATTTTATAACTCGGTCTTGGACCTGCAATTATAGCTTGCTTTAAAGTCATAGGGACACTTTTTCGTAAGGGCAGAAGCCTTCACCTAATGATCCCAAATTCTTTCTTATATGGGAGACAATGTACTTTCTTTAACAATGGTCAGCTGAGCATTTCTGTTTCCTAGTGAGCAGAACACACTGTGTCAGTGCACAGGCAAGGCAATAACAAGTCGCTGCTATCACGTGACTCTGTTTCGTTGGGTGCAGTGCTTACTGTATAAAGGAACTTTACTGCATTACTCTACCTTCTCAATTTCCCCATCAATCTATTTTTCCTGAGACACATATTTTAACTTTTTAAGCTATCACAAATTAAGATCAAGGAGATAAATTTGCAGTACTGACTTGCAAGCTAAACTCTATTTTGTAACCCCATTAGGTAAAGAGATGTAGATATTCTGGCTCTAAATAATTTTCTATTTAAAACACTTTTGTGCATTCAGACAAAACACCTAAATGTCCAATCTTGAGATATTGTGAATCTATAATTTTATAAGATGTGCAGGTATCTGGGTGTTCATGAATGTAAATCAGTATACCCTAAAAAAAATAATGCATATATCTATCTAGATTAAATCTTTTCATCTAATTGGTCTCCTATTTGAGAGTGCATAAAATAGCACGGTACATAGGAACAAAGAGGCCAGAGTGAAGAAATAGAGCTGGAAGGAAACAATATCTAAGGGGTAGTGGAATGTGTGTGCTGTGCTGGAATGGAAGATTAACTAAAATTTGATCAATAATCAACCTTAAAGTCCACTTCTAAAGAACACTTATGGCTGCACTTAAATTCATCAAACAAATCCAATTTGGAAATTACTGAAGTATTTTTACTTCTATGTACGATAAAATAAGAAAGGCAATATAATTCAAATTGTTTCAGCAATACAGAAGAATAAATATAAAGTAACCATGAACATATAACAATATAATGATGAATATTAAATTAGCTGCTCCTTCCCAGTAGTATGATGAAGGGCTATTAACCATAAATTGCTATGGAATTACCTGTTAGATGACATTAACTCCTAATATAAGAGATTTTAAAGCTGTTTTCTAAAGCGACTGCTACTACTTATTCCATAGAATACTGGATTTATTACTAAACATTGGAAGGCAGCTATGCGAGAGTAAGCTGCTTTTTTTTCTTCATGTTAAAATAAATTCATGGGGAAAAGGCCTCCAAAGGTTTATATAGGAGTTACCTTGAAAAACAAGTCAAAGTATAGAATTTCCAAAAATAAATTTTAACCACAAAGGTCTTAAGTAGTACAGGATTTAAACGAATTATGCATATACAGGGGACAGCAAAAGTAGATGTGCAGTTGTAAGTGAAACAGTTTATTCTTGTATTATTATTTATTGATTGTTGCATAATTTTTGGTATTATAACTGTAACTCTACTTTTGCCCACCCTATATAATGACAATTAAACACTTCCATATATAGTATAGAAAGGTAAAATGAAATCATCAAATATTATAAAAGAGAAAAGTAGTATCAATAGGATGATTAAAAAATTACCACCAAAAGAATCTTGTGTGTATATATATTTTTGCCAAAATATAAACATAGTTTATTTATATAAAATATATTTACTATATATAGTCAGGTGGGATGTTAAGGATTTTAAGAGGAAACTATAAAGAAAAAAGGAGGAGGTTATTGCTTATGTTTAGGCTTAGAGCACTGTCTGTTATTTTATATTGGTTCACAAATTTAATCTGTAATTTGCCCCATAGTATGCCTTTGACCTTATGATGTAACCAAAATCCACTTATTAAAACAAAACAAGGTTTAGATAATAAAAGCCAGGGTACGTCTGACAATATTTTATAGAGATCTGATGGATTTTAAGAAGGAGCATGTACTTGCTGGCGGATAAGCATTGTGTTGATTTTTATGGCAGCATTTATATTGTAGAATTATATTTCTTTGTCACAGAAAGTAGTTGCTTATTAAATTAGTATTGACTTAGGCGTTGCCTGTTTTGAATGGTTGAGTTCCTAGAATGTTTGGATACTTTATAAAGGGCAAAGGCAATTTATGATGGATTTCTGAAATTTAAATGGCATATTTGCATTATTTGGTCAGCACAATCAATTTAATTCTTGTGACTATTAAGTGAAGCATATTATTAGTATCCTAGTTATTTTTATTATTGTTGTTGACTAACAGAAAAGGCCCTGAGGCTATGGAAAACTAAAAATTCAGTATAAATTAATGCTGAGCAATAAGATTTAAATACAAGGATCAGCATCTGGTTTATGCAGATGGTCATTAAAATGTTGGAATGCCTCAAACATAAGCATAAGGGGTGGCAGTAGGAGACAGGTAGTCATTAGATATGTGATCGCTGAGGTTAGCTTTTAGTCTGGGTAGAACTCTGGGCTTTCCCCCCCTCCCACCAGAGATTTTCTCCATGAAAAAATAATTATCAAAATGTTACATTTCACATTATGCTGCCTCTTGCAGCAAATTTACATCTATTTATTTTGATACCCTGAAATTATCACTGGAACGTCTGACAAAGATCTGATTTAAAAATCAAATAACATTTAGGTAATAGAAAATCTGAGCCTATTCTGTGACAGCTAACTTGAAGAATTGATATAAATTCATTTTTGTGAATTTATGTGAAATATGCAAGCTTACTCTCATGGTTACATCTGATCATTTTGAAATGTAAACCCTACAGGCCTTCATTAGTCTCATATTTTCAGCATCATAGAGACTGGCAATACAAGATTCCAAGGAATTCATGTTGATTAATATTTAAAATAAAAGAAGCAAATTGTACCTTCATGATTCCACTTTTTGTGTCCTACCATTATTGTAAACTTTATTTTTCCAGTATTTGATTTCCCTCAAACCCCACTCATTACTCCACATCAGAATGAATACATATGCAAGACCTTAACATACCTTATTCCCCAACATGTGACCATGTGATTCTCAGGGAAGGTACAAAGCACACCTACCATTTGAACCTATTCCATATTTTCCTCCTAAGAAATTCTGTCTAGTAATTTCTCATTTGCTTGATATTGTTCTATTGTAGAAAATCAGTACGAAGGTCAACCCCATACCCAGCAGCAAGAAGTGAGTACAAAAATGAAAATAGTACCTACATACCAACTACCAAACAATGATGACAAATCAACCTTTCTTGACAGCAAAATGTCTTGAGACAAGAAAAGAAATGCATGCTATCACTTTATCTATAGTGATTTCCAATACGTGCTCTATGAATCTCAAGGATGCCTAATATACTTCATTGGGGTAGAAAAATAAAATATTTGGATTTTTCTTTATTTTTACCTTACTTTAAATTTTCTATTTTTGATTTTCTGTAATACCTATATTAATCACCAATGAATAAAACCTAATTTATTACAGATACATGGTTATGTTTTTAACTGATGGAAGAACATGACCCCCCCCCAAAAAAAAAAAAATAAATAAAGAAGACCTTTAAGAAAGTATATTAGAGAGTTAAAGTAGAATTCAATCCAGAGAAAATGATGGATTAAGTGTTAATTAATGTAGTTTAAGTGTAAACTTGGTCATATAAGTGGGGAATCCACTAAGTTTTCCACATACTTTCTAAACTCTTTTATCATCAGGAAACATGCCATGCTTCAACCAAGTAGCAAAGAAGAATATAACACAAGGGCTATTTATAAAGGAGTCTACAGAATTTAGAAAAGGCAAGAAGGGATGGTTGTTACCTGGGGTTAAGTCATTGCTACAGTCTGCCTTTAAATGCAAGAGGAGGAAGCAATTATATGAACTCATTAAAAAAATACTTTTGTGGAGAGAACCACCTGACAAAGACTATACCCTTTGGTCTGGGGACAGAGCCAGTTTGTGACTGCTACATAAGAATTAACCAAGGGAGTAAATATCTCGGCTTTATTTTTGTTCTACTGTCCAAATACTTACTGGTTTCTCCATTGGCCAAATCCAGTCTGAAAGCAGAGAAGAAAGTCCAGATGTAGTTCATACAGGTCAGATTCCTGGGTAATTATTTGAGAAAGATAATAGTGGAGTTTGGATCTGGAGGAACAAATTTCCTGCAGTCCAGTCATCTTTCTTCTTATCTTTCTACACGTTTCCAGATGAAACATATGTCTCCCTACTACAAGGGATACACAAATTCCGTCAACTCCTATAGCCTATGAGTTAAGGTCAGTCTACGCATATTCCCAAGCAAAACCTAAAATGTTAGAAACCTCAGTGTTCTTTATATGAAGTAATCTAGACAAAAGTAGGCAAATGAATTCATAAATAACATAAAATATACAGTAGCTGCTATAGTCTCATGATTTATGTGGACTGTTCATGAGGTCTTAGATGATAATTATATACTTGTAAAAAATACATTTTTATTGATTTCAGAGATGAAGGGAGAAGGAGAGAGACAGAAACGTCAATGACAAAAGAGAATTACTGATTGGCTGCCTCCCGCACACCCCTGACAGGGGATCGACCCATGTGCCCTGACCAGGAATTGAACCATGACCTCCTTGTTCATAGGTTGGCACTCAACAACTGGGCACACTGGCTGGGCGATAATTATATATTCTTTTAGCTACATCTGTGCAATGTGTATCCTAAGCTCCATCCGTAACTAGCCTGTGTGGTATTCTTTACCTGGTGGTGTATGATCTTGTGATATAAGCCTTTGATTGGTTTGCCCTTATTTGGCTGCCTCATTTTTCTATTACTCAGTCTAGTACAGAAGTGAGATGCTTGAGAGGGGGAAAAAACAAACAAACCTCCAGGTTCCAGAAATAGTTATGCTCTCCCCCACACCCCCCACACCCCGCCTTGTGTGGCAGCAATCTAATTTCCTGTTGGTAAATAACATCCATCACCTCAACCATTATTGTGGTCCCTTTCTCTGCCAGTACTTTCAACAGCTTAAGGAGCTCATAATGGCCACAGGGTAGAATCAATTTCCAATTAAACAGAGCCGTGATTGTGTTCTCCAGTGGAAGCATTTCTCACATGGAAACTAGAACCCTTCTATGCATAAAGCCAGAGGTTAGAGAGAGAGAAAACAAATACTGCTTCAATGAGTTATTTGCTGAAGAGATTTCACTCTCACTTCCTTCTTTGATTACTGGGCCTGTTCATTCTATCTATAGGAGATATGATATCACACTTTGGATATTGGTAATCCACAAGGTTTTTTCTCCCAAATGGTGCTCCAGCACCATTTCAACAGGTCAGCTGCTTATAGACATTGAGGACATCAGACCAGGGGATATTTTGGGTGAACCCGTGGTCGCATTTCTTTGCCATAAATTATTTTCCCTGGTCTGAAGTGAGATTATGCCAAAATCCAAGAAAAAATAGGATTTTGTATGTCTACAAATGGTGGTACTGACAGAACTGTAGCTAGAGAAGACAGATTCCAGATCCCTTTCCCCATCACTTTTCCTCACAATGATGAAAGGGGTCCAATAGGATCAGCCTCTCACCAGCTGATCAAGAATGGTGCCCTTTGTGTTTTCTCTTGCTTTTGGCAGGTTGGGTGGCCATAACCCTATCAACTGGGGTGAGAAGTTCATGTCATCAAATCCATGCATGCTCTTCCTCTGAGTTATCCTGGTCTCCCTCCCATTGAACAACTGAAAAAAAAAAAAAAAAGAGAGAGAGAGACTGAAAAAAAAGAGTAACTGAAAAAAAAAAAAGACTGACTGACAGCTATAGGAGGGATAATTTTGTCAATCTGATTTTTGCAGGCTCCTTTGCAGTGGAAGCCCTTTCTGGAAGATTACATGGGACATTAATATCTACCATACCCCTCCCATCAGACATCTTTGTCATTAATTTTTCAATCTTATTCCTTTAAATCTCTTACCAGCTGGCCAGCCTGTTAGCTACTGCTCATGGATTAGTGTCGCCATTGCTACCTCAAGCCATTTCTCATTCACACAGTATTCGGTCAAATTTCCTCTCTGAAGTTTTGCCTTGTAGGCAGATTCCCTTCACCCACTGACTTTCACGACCGCCCCTGAGTTAGACTGTAAAGAAGCAGCTTCAAGCAGCTGCTCACATAGAGGGTGGATTCGTATTTAATTCAGCCTTGCATTGTTTCTTTCTACCAGTTCATTAACTGGTCATAGGACATTCCCCATGACATTATCATTGTGAGTGGGAGAGCCAACCCTCAGCCACCCCACAGAGAGGGAACCAGGGAAATAAATAGCTCAACCTCATTAATTATCTGTCCCCTAATACGGTCAGCACCTTCCCAACCAAAGTTAAAGGACAAGGAAGCTTGCTTGATGTGAATGTAGAAGTTAGCAACCTAGGTTAACATAGAAGTTAGCAGGCTGGATATGCTGCAGAATAAGGGCTAAAAAAAAAAAGACATTCAACATAACTACCATCAACAAAACCTCACATTCCAGCAGTAGGTTTAATTTGATGACTTAAAATACTTTAGGTATTTATGTGATTCATTTTTCTGCTCATACTTAATTCAGTATTATTTTATAATAATTTTTATTTGTAGACATTTATGAAGGAGTTTCTTTACTCATAACAACCAACTGAACAATAGTCACTTCACATTTTCTGTGACTAATATTAGTTAATAAATTTTGAGAATTTTAGACAATTTTTGCAGTTTTATAATAAATAAAATGTTATATTCAGGAATTATTTTAATAATATGTTCCTATTTCCACAGTGACATGTACATTCAATGAATGCAATGCCCTTTTGTGTGTGTGTGTGTGTGTGTGTGTGTGTGTGTGTGTGTGTGATTAAAGTGTTTGTATTTTTGCAAACTTGATTAATCTTTTTGGGGATGATATGTCAAATTCTGAGTTTATTATTGTGTATCTTAGGAATAATTTATAATGAATGTTGGGTTATGTAAGGGACTTCTTTAAAATGCTCATTCTTTCACTTTAATAAAAAAAATATATACTTTATTGATTTTTGTAGAGAGAGAAGAAAAGAGAGGGAGAAATATCTATTGGTTGCTTCCTGCAGGCAACAGACCTGGGATGGAACCTGCACTGGGAATCAGTTGGGGACCTTTCAGTGCCTGGGGTAGTGCTCAACCAACTGAGCCACACTGGCCAGGACCATTGTTTCGGTTTTGATGTCCCCTTACATAGGGCTTCCCAAAGCTTTTTGAAGCGAAAATTGGTGGGGTTTTTGTTTTGTGTATCCCCCCCTCCCCCGCCCCCGCCAAGGAAGTCATGGGTTTTTGTTTTGTTTGTATTTTGGTAGTGCAAGCAGAGGTAGGGGTATGGGAAAATTTCCCATTCAAAGCTGAAACTAAGGTGATTACTAGAGCCATTGCAATTTGGGGACTATTTATATACTTTTCATGAGGAGGCTCATTTTTAAAATCAATTGAAAGAGAGAGGAAGGGGAGAGAGAGAGAGAGAGAGAGAGAGAGAGAGAGAGAGAGAGAGAGAGAGAAATAGAGAAATAGAGAAATAGAGAAATAGAGAAATTGATGGATTGGTTGCCTGCTGCACCTCCATGGCCAGAGATCGAACCTGCAACCTGGGCATGTGCCCTGACCCGGAATTGAACCAGTGTCCTTTCCGTGCATGAAAAAACATTCAAATAGCTGAGCCATAATGGCCAGGGCACAAAGTTCATTTTTAATATGGAAGGAAATAACTTCATATTTCATTACCTTAGTGAACAGTATATAAGTTGGGCCAATTGTTTCCAGGAAACATTTATGACTATAACATGTGCCAAACAACCTCTTAATGTATATAAGAATGGCATTGGCTTTAATAGATGTATAGAATATTTTATAAGGATGACTGTGAAAGTGAAAACTTTTAATACTAATACTATAGGCCTGGTGCACGAAAATTCGTGCACTCAGGGGGCAGGAGTCCCTCAACTCGGCCTGTGCCCTCTCGCAGTCCAGGACCCCTTGGGGGATGACTGACTGACAGCTTAAACCTGCTCCGGATCAGGCCTAAACTGGCAGTCAGACATCCCTCTGGTAACCCGGGAGCCCTCTGGGATGTCTGACTAATGGTTTAGTGCTCCCATGGAGGCGGGAGAGGCTCCCGCCATGGCCGCTGCACTGGCCAGCCATGAGCTGGCTTCTGGCTGAGCTGCGCTCCCTCTGTGGAAGTGCACTGACCATGAGGGGGTAGCTCCTGTGTTGAACGTCTTCCCCCTGGTGGTCAGTGCACGTCATAGCGACTGGTCTTTCCACCATTAAGGCCATTTTGCATATTACCCTTTTATTATATAGGATTATGTAGGATGTTAAGGTACATATAGACATATGTGTACACCCCTCTCCCCACACACAAACACACACACAGAGACACATATTGGAACAAATATTGCATAGCTAGAAGGGACCTTAGAGTAGTGATTACTTGGAGGAAAGTGGAAGAACATTGGCCTGTGTATTGAATACTGAGTCCTTTTAATAGTCAAGTCCAGGATATTGCTGTGTGGTCCCACTTACAGAGCGCAGTCTCTCCAAATGTTCCTTGACCTTTGCAATTATATGTCACCACTGTGAAAATTATTTTTACCTATTTGAAAATGCTATCAGGATGGATTCAAATTGCTACGGGGATGAAGGCTTGTCCGTCTTTCCTACTTTTACAAAGATATAATGGCAGTGGGTATGTGAAACACCAAACATTTAATGGACGTGAAAATAAATTAATGTTGGTATATTTTCACAAGTTCTCTTATTTTTTGCAACCTGATCTGCCCAATGCTCAACTTCATCTCTAACAAGCATGTTAAAAAGGAAGTCAGAGAAGGTTTTACTTTTGATATTTTGTATTACGTAATTATTGTGTTGATTAGCCGGGTCATGTTATATATCTAGACCTGAACGACAACATGCAGCATTGAGTTAATGAATTAAAATAGGTTGTTTCTTTAGTGTTGTGTATGGTTTGTAAGTAAGCAGTGAAAGGTTTGATGATTGTATTATTGTCAGTATATAAATAATACCATTGAGAATCAAATCCAACACAAGAGTTTATTTATTCAGTTCATTATCTATGTGTTTATGCATGTGTGTACCTGTGTGTATCTTACAGCTGTTATTTCAAGAAACCAAGAAGGGCCAGGAGAAATGGGAAAGGCTGTGCTGATTCCTAAAGATGACCAGGAGAAAATGAAAGAACTGTTTAAAATCAATCAGTTTAACCTTATGGCCAGTGATTTGATTGCCCTTAACAGAAGTCTGCCGGATGTGAGATTAGAAGGGTGAGTTTACGTGTGTGTATAATCTTACATATCTCAGAATACTTCAGAACTTCATGTAATTCAGATTATTTCAGTTCTAGAAGTATGTGGTTCAGAATAACTATGCCATAGCCAGATTTTACTGTGCCATGCATATGAGGAGAGATCTGAACTATTTTCTTCCTTGGCAGAGCAAAATAAGTTATTTGAAAAATAATTGCAGAACACACAGCCTAACAGGTTTTTCTTCTTGAAATGATTTTTGTTTGCTTTTTCTTTGCTTTATCTTGCTAAAGATAGAGAAAACATGCTCTTTAATAGATTATTTTCTTGCCAGCATATATAACTCTTACACTTTGATTTGAAAAACTATGTGCTTTGCTATTCCAGCATAAAAGTAACACATTGCTTGTATGATTCTTTGACCCTTTAAAAATTATTTATTATGGGCTCCAGCAATTTATGCTGCTGTTTATAATTAGAATACTCAGTTATTGGCCATGGAGGAAATAATTACTTAGAAATAATAATGCTGCATGAAAAATTAAGTTGAAAAATTAAACTTGTGTGTGATTAACTGTAAGCCATGCTCTACATCGTTGAAGAAACTTTAAATGGATTCATGAAATTAGCTATTTGCAGTCTTGTCATTCTAGTATATAGCCCTTGTAAAGCAAACTCTTGGAACTCAAAAAGTTATACCCTGAAATTTTAGAAAATTTCTAAGTTTACAGGTATATTCTAGGGCATACTTCTATGTAAATAGAAGTTTTTCTTTTAGGTATGTAATTACTTTTTTCTGTATACAACAAAATCATAGCTAATGCAAATAAAGTTTGCCACATATAATTGGTTATATTATGTTAGTATTGTAGTGATATTAACATCATAATGCTAAATCTGAATTTTTTTTCCTTTCGGAATTACTTCAGATGAGTCCAAAGTAGAGTAACTGAAACCTTTCTGAGATGCTGGGGCTGAGCTGCCAGAAGGCTCATTGGGTAGCTAACTAAGTAGCTAAGAGTGATTTTGTACACTCTTTTATGCTTTTCAAATCTCTCTCTCAAAAAATCACAAATAACTATCAATTATGGATGTTTTTGGTCCCCAGCAAATGGTTAAAAGATCAAATATTACATTTGTGCCTTCTAAAGGGCTAAATAAATTTACAGGTAGTTTTGTCCATATTTGTATATGTTTGTTGTATTTGAAAAAAGCACAAAAATCATATTCTTCTGATTAATTTAATTTGAACATTTTATATGCTGTTTATAATGTTGCATTTATTATTTTGCTTTATGTACCATGCTCTAATAAAATGGCTAAATGTGATACTTAGGCATTCTGAAAACCATGTAAGCACTAGTTCAAATTTTAAAAATCTTTATTTTCAACTATCAGAACATAAATAAATTAAATTTTATATAAGATCTGGGGTGATTAAGGTAAGAATCATTTTAGTATAGATCCATCCCTTTTGTAAAAAGGAAAATCATTCTTGCTGGCTTGACTCAGTGAACAGAGCATCGGCCTGTGAACTGAAGGGTTCCAGGTTTGATTCTGGTCAATAGCACATGCCCAGGTTGTGGATTCAATCCCTAGTGGGGGTGTGCAGGAGGCAGCCTATCAATGATTCTCTCTCATCATTGATGTTTCTATCTCTCTCTTCCTTCTTCTCTGAAATCAATAAGAATATATCAAATAAATAAATAAATAAATAAAATTTTAAAAAGTAAAATCTTCATTGAGAATCCATTGAAAATATTTGTGGCCAATGCTATATTTTCTTTTTATAAAAAATATTTTTTATTGATTTCAGAGAGGAAGGGGGAGCGAGAGAAAGAGCCTCCTGCACGCTCCCCACTGGGAGCCGAGCCCATAACCCACGCATGTGCTCTTGACCGAAATCAAACCTGGGACCTTTCAGTCCCCAGGCCGATGCTCTACCCACTGAGCCAAACCAGCTAGAGCTGTATTTTCTTTTAAGGATCACTTAATATATTAAATACTTGAATAGTTAAGCATTAAAAGGGAGGTTGCAGATTGATTAGTATTAGAAGTTCACAAAATGCCATATTTACTTTGGATAACATAGCTTCAAATTTGATATTTTGCAAATAGTCTAAGAAGTAATATTGTTGAGATAAGAAATTTTCTATTTCATTTTAATATCAAGGAAGTGTATGCTATCAGTGAAAAAAGTCAGACAGAAAGCAAAAACAACATAAGTACCATCCAAATTTCCTAGATAAATCATGAAGTGAATGTGAAGTCCACTGGGGACATTTCCAAGTCATCTTGAGAATCTCAATTGTGTGACTGCGTGGGAACAAATGCTGAAAAACACACCATGAATCAGATATCCACACTGTTATTTTTTTTTAAAAAAAGTCAAAATATATTAATATTAATTTGATGTAGAAAATATATATTTTCAGTTTTGGTATTAGTTACAGTTTAATTTTTGTATACTTGTTTCTTAAATGGATGGGGCACATTAAGATAGTGTTAATGATGACTGTTGTAAATGTATGCAATATAAAAAGATGGGATTCACAAATAATTAGTGTTTAAAACCTTATATAGTAGAAAACTCAAGTTGATATTTAGAAAGTGCACTGCTCAATTCATTAGAATATCTCAGCATTTTATTAGATACTAGAGGCCTGTTTTATGAAAATCGTGTGCTCGGGGCAGTCCCTCAGGCTGGCCTGTGCCCTCTCGAAGTCTGGGAGACCTTGGGTGATGTCCGACTGACTCGGAGGCGGGAGAGGCTCCTGCCACTGCCGCTGCACTCACTGGCCAGGCTGAGGGACCCCACCCATGCACTAATTTGTGCATCTGGCCTCTAGTATACAATATTTAGTTATTTGAGGGACATGAAATAATTGTATCACAAGTAATCGTGATACTTGGATAAGTTAAGTTCAGTCAAGGTTAAAGGCCTTACTAAATGTCTTACTTTCTTGAATACCCTCAGTTTCTGAGATTCTTGTTAAAGTTTGTGTATACGTATACATAAAATTCCTTTCTCTCCTTTGCCCATCCTCTATAAACTAAAAAATTGCAATGTCATTAAATTTTGATTCAGAACTTTGAGAAAAAACATGATTAAACATGGTAATAGGAGACTTGTCTTTGGTTGGTGATGACACTACAATATACAGATAATGTATTCTAGAATTGTATATTTGAAAACTATATAATTTTGTTAGTGGTGTCACCCTAATAAATTCAATATAAATATATTTTTTTAAATTCAAAAAGCATAATTAACCTAATGTGTTAATGCATCACCTTTTTGGAATTATTAGGATATTTCTCATCAATTATGTGTCTATGTTTTGTAAAATTATGTAGTTTGGATTTGAAAATAGGGTCTAAATATTTCTGTTTTCAGAAAGCATGTAAATATACATCTTTAGTTTTTAACATAAGATTTTTGTATTACTGTTTAGTGAGAGAGGAAGAGAGAGAGAAATGAGAATTACCAAACTAAAGAAACCTATTAAAATATTAAACATTATTTTTGAGCACCTAATATGCTAATATGTGCCAAGTACTGTCCTACGTGACGGGGGTGTAGCAGTGAAAAAATTGAAGTCCCTGCTTCGTGGAACTTAGAACAAATTAAAGAGTGAAGGAAGGTGAGAGATAGAGAGAGTAGAGTAGTGAGCAAAAGCCCCTTTGAGAAGCTCACATTTGAGTAAGTTGAGTGGATCTTCAGCACTTGAATATTATTATTTCATTTTGCTAATACACAGAGCTGTTAAATAATTACTGGGTTCTTGGAACATTTAATGGTAGAAATATAACAGACCTATGGATATATAAAACTATAGCTACAGAAAAACAACAGAATAGACATTAAATAATAATGCATAGATGTGTGCATGTATGTATATGTGTGTGTTCATGCATGTGTGTGTTAATTTTTGAAAGCAGTGTTTAACGTTTATTTCCATGAAAGTCAGCAAAACCACATTTTAATTTTCTAAGGTTTCTGTAGCCAATGTTTTCCCATGCTCTATGCTTTCCTGGAAGCAGAGAAAAGAGTATGATTGTGAACATAATCAATGAGGTGGGTACATGGCTCTATTCCATTAAATGCAAAACAAGTAAAGGGAACAACATGCCAACTCCAGAGACTTGTTTCAAGCAATTAAGGAGAAAATCTTTACATATGGAACCAAAACACGTAGGTTTCATATCTATGGTTTACTATTGGGCCTTGGATAAGTCATTAACTTTCTAAGCCTTAGTTTTCTTTCATTGATTAAACCAACTAATCAGATAGTCAACCAATCAACCGATCTTTGTCATTTAGCTTTGAGAATAAAAATAAATGGATATATCAGGCCCTAACTGTGAAGATATAAAAAATATATTTACCTAAACCACTAACTATAGTATTGTATGAACAAAGCAATAATTGCAAAAATGACAAAGTAAGAATAAGATTGGGCTGAGTTTCTGGTGACATTTTTATATTTATTATTATTATTTTACTACTAGAGGCTCAATGCATGATATTCGTGCAAGAGTAGGCCTTCCGTACCCCGGCTGCCGGCAGCGGCTTCCCTCTGGCACCCGGATCTGGGCTTCTCTTGCAGCCTCAGCTTCGTCCAGAAGGTTGTCGGGTCTAATTGGCATATCATGCTTTTATTATTATAGATTATTATTATCATTATGTGGAATTTTCTTGTGCCTTAGGATCCGTTTTTCTACTAACCACAATAACTTTTTAAGCAAGCAGCTTCTCCCTTAGTCTGCAATTTTTTAAATTAAGAAATTACAAATATTTATGGGGTGAATACTTATTTTAAAAAGCTATGGGGAATTAAAAATTAAAGCAAAATGTTAAGGTTTCTTAGCATTTACTTGTATTCAGACATTTAATAGCACTTCAAGTTCTTGTATTGAGTTATTTGAAGGTTATAATGCAGCTGGCATTTAAATAAGTTTCATCAGGGAAAAATGAGGAAATAGGAAATTTATTTTAGCTATTTATTTTGTAGACCAAATAACAGCTTCTTATTATGCACACTTGCAAGCTGATAAGGAGAAAAAACACTAGCAGTCTTGCATTATTATGGGAGAGGAGGAGTAGCACACAGATTCTGATTAAGTTTCCCTCAATAGCAAAGAGCTTATTTACCACATAAAATAGAAATAAACTATAGGATATATTTTTCTCTGCTCAATTTCGTAAGTGTACCTGTTCATTTACATGGATTGCCTTTCTCATGAATTAAAATGCGATCAATGTAATATTGATTGCACAAAGGAGAAATCGAAAATGAAAATATTAATTAGATTTCTGATCTCTGTTCCACATCTTTTCTTTTTAATTTGAGAATTACTACAACTTTTATATGCTGAAAAATATTTTTTCCTGTGAAGATAATTTCTATAATACTTTGATTTATATAATATGCTCATGCATAGACTACCCAAATTGAAAATGCTGTGTAAAAATGTCTGTACATGTGTGTTTATGTATGCATATAAACATATATATGTACACATATATTTGAAGAAGATTGAGATGGTAGGTATGCTTACTATTATTTTGGGGATACTGTTATACTATAATTTTTCTTTCAAATAAGAAAGTTGAGTAAAATATTACTAGGTATGTTATGTATTTGTATACCACTGTATGCAGAAATAATGTTACATAACTCCATTTACACTATTACTTAGAATTTTTAAAATTATGGTAAATATACAAAATGAATTATTATCTTAACTATCTTTATACAGTTTAGTAGTGTTAAATATGAAGGTGATTGGAATATGCCACCCCCAAATACACCACTTTGACATAAATATAATTTTGAACTGAGGCAACTGAGAAAAAGCAGACACAAGTAAAGGTCTCTCTCTCCCTCATATGTCTAAAGGCAAGGCATAAATTAACCTCGTGAAATTGTTCCTCTTTCTTGAACCAGGTGGGGAACAGCAACCTTTATCAAATAAGGTGCTGTGATGACTCTGCATAAATTAAACCTTATCTTCTATTAGTTTTCTCATATAATAGCCTTTCTTCATTTTACTTCCCCTAGAAGCCCAGACACCTTTTTTTTTGTATTGTCACTTCTCTACCATTTATCACCCTTCATGAAAATGATATCTAAGGCCCTAGCTGGTTTGGCTCAGTGGATAGAACGTCGGCCTGCGGATCAAAGGGTCCCACATTCGATTCTGGTCAAGGGCACATTCCAGGGGTTGTGGCCTCGATCTCCAGTAGGGGCATGCAGGAGGCAGCCAGTCAGTGATTCTCATCATTGATGTTTCTATCTCTCTCCCTCTCCCTTTCTCTCTGAAATCAACAAAAATATATTTTAAAAAAAAGATATCTAAGGACTGGAGTTTAACCACTTCTTTGGGCATTAATTCATTTTCTGTGAAGGTCTTCAAAGTATTAACATCAAATAAAATCTCTATACCTTTGCTCCTGTTACTTTTTTCTCGTGGCAGTTTAATTTGTGGGCTCCAGGTACAAAACCAAAGAGGGTAGAGAAAATGTTCTCTCCTCTCCACGACAGGTATATTCATATTGTTGTGCAGCCAATCTCCAGAACTCTTTCACTCTGCAAAACGGAAACTCTAAATCTATTAAACAACAACTCCATATTCCTTCCTACCCGTAGCCCCTGGCAACCACCATTCTAATTTCTTTGAATTTGATTACTCTTGGTAGGTCATATAAGTGAAATATACAGTGTTTGTCTTTTTGTGACTGGCTTAGTTGAGCATATGTCCCAACATCTTACATGTGAATGTAATTTGGGGCAGAAATATTTATTTTGTTAATCTTCATTAAAAACCAGACCTTTATCAATACAATGTGATAGATTTTGCTCTATAACATAAAGGGTTTTTTTGTAAAAAATGAATTAAACACTCTTTCAATGCATAAATTTTGGATAATTGAGCAATGAAAAGGGTAATACAATTTAGGCAGAAAGTATGTGAGTCCTTATAAGGACACAGTCCAACTAGAATGAAAGGTGGTAAGTAGCCATTTGGTATTATAGGCTACTAGGGAGGAGGATGAAGAATCTTAAATACAGGGCTTCTGCCTTTGCTTAGACATGTCATGATAAGCAGCTAGGAGGTGTTGGAGCAGAAATATGCCATGAAAGAAGTTATATTTATGAAGATATATGCAAGCAGTTTTATATAGCCGACATTATAAAAAAGGGAAACCTGAATTTAATAAGATTCCCTATTGGCTGTTATCGTCACATAAATGTAATTAGGTTAGAAATTGTCTGGGATAGTTTTCTTAGAAATATAAAGCAATGAGTAGTAATAAATTAAAATGAAGGGAAAAAGATAAACAGAAAATTCAGGGTAGCTTCAGGAGGGATGGGCATGAGTTAATTTGCAGTTGTATCTGTGTGTGTGTGTGTGTGTGTGTGTGTGTGTGTGTGTGTTTTAAATCTGAAGCAAATAAGGGGGAGGGAAAGGAACTATAAGTAGTAATGATCTCAAGAATATTTTGAACCCTGGCTGGGTAGTCAGTTGGTTGGAGCATCATCCCCATAGTGAAGGTGGCAGGTTCAATCGCTGTTTGGGGTACATACAAGAATCTACCAGTGAATACATGGATGAGTGTAACAACAAATCAATGTTTCTCTCTCCCTCTGTGTCCTTTCCTCTCTCTTTCTAGCATCAATAAATTTTTAAAAATAATATTTTGAAATGATATTTTAGACTTGGTGACTGACAAGATACAAGAGAAGAGAAAACAAAAAAACAAAGGAATCAAAAGATGACTCTAATGCAGTGGTTCTCAACTTTCCTAATTCTGTGACCCTTTAATACAGTTCCTCATGTTGTGGTGACCCCCAACCATAAAATTATTTTCTTTGCTACTTCATAACTGTAATTTTGCTACCGTTATGAATCGTAATGTAAATATCTGATATGCAGGATGTATTTTCATTGTTACAAATTGAACATAATTAAAGCATAGTGATTCATCACAAAAACAATATGTAATTATATATGTGTTTTCCGATGGTCTTAGGAGACCCCTGTGAAAGGGTCGTTCGACCCCCCAAAGGGGTCGCGACCCACAGGTTGAGAACCACTGCTCTAATGTTTCAAATTTGGGTTTCTAGGTGATTGGTGGTATTGCTGCTTCACACACACGCACACACACACACACACACTGTGTCAGTTATGTGCCATTGAGTTGGTTCCAACTCTGGGCAACCCTTTCAGTGATTGACGTCCACAATTTCTTGTCCTTAAGAGCCCTGCTCAGCTCCTGTAGACTGGTACCAATGGCTTCTTTTATGAAGTCAATCCATCTCATATTCGGTCTTCCTCTTTTCCTGCTGCCTTCCATTTTCCTCAACATTGTTGTCTTTCTAAAAGAACACTACCTTCTCATGATGTGCCCCAAGTAGGGCAGCTTCAGTTTTGTCATTTTTCCCTCCAGCAATATGCAGGTTTAATTGACTTTAGGACCTTTTTCATCTTTCTAATAGTCTAGTCTAGGGCATCCATAAAATTCTCCCCCAGTATTTTGTTTCAAATGAAATATATATATATATATATATATATATGCCTTAGTCACTGTTCAACTTTTCACATTTGCGGGCAAACAAAGGTGTGGATGATCTTAGCCTTGGTCTCCAAGGACACATCTTTGCTTTTGATTATCTTTCCTAATTCTCCCATTGATATCCTTTGAAGTCTCAACCTTCTTGTGATTTCTTGGCTGCAGTGCTCATTTGGGTTGATGACTGAACCCAGGTAAGCAAAATCTTTAACAATTTCCATGTCCTCATTGTCTATATTAAAGTGTTTTTCTTCTGTAGTTATGGGTTTGTCTTGTAGATGTACAAATGCAGTCCTGCTTTGGCACTTTCTTCTTTCATTGTTATTTTATTTTATCTTTATTGTTGAAAGTATTACTGAGATCCTCCTTTTCACCCCATTAATCTCTCCAAGCCTTCTCCCGTCCTTCCCACCCCCCAGGTCCTCCCCACCTCATTGCCCATGGCCATAGGTTATGCATATATGCACAAAAGTTCATTTGTTGATCTCTTCCCACCCGCCCTTCCCTGCCTTTTCCCTGAGGTTCTTGTTTCAAATCATTGCTACTTTCTGCAAGTAAGGTGGTATACACTGAGTCACTAGATTATTATGACTGGCCAGATTATTATGACCACCCCATCAGTACAATGAAAGTGTCAATGAAGTACTGATGGGGTGGTCATAATAATCTGGCTGGTCATAATAATCTGGCCACTCAGTGTATATCTTAAGGTATTGATATTTCTTCAATCAATTTCAGTCCTCCTTCCTCTGAGTATAGCCCAGTTTTCCCCAAGATATGTTCTGCATACAGCTTAAATAAGTAGGGAGATAAAACTCACCCTTGTCTGACAACTTTGTCTACAGGAAATCGTTCTGTCTTTTCATATTCTGTCCTGACTGGCTTTTTGTCCACAATACAGGTTAAGCATCAGGATAATCAAGTGCTGAGGCACAACTTCTTTTTCAGAGCAACCCGTAGCTTTTATAATCCATGCAGGCTGACTGTAGACATAGGCTGAACTTCTAAAGTTCTTCAGAGCACTCTAATATCTAATGAAGGCTTTCAGTTAGATCTCAAATTCCCCTTAATTTTCTGAATTGAACATCTGGAATTTCTTGCTCCATATACAGTAGGAGCCCTTGTTGGATCACCTTAAGCATCACTCTACTTGATTGGGACATTAGAGCAATACTCCTATAGTTACTGCACTCCTTGGCATCTCGTTTCTTGAAGATTCATATGTATGTCAAACATTTCTAGTATGGAGGCCTTTGTTTTTTTTTCCATATTTGTTTTGGTAGAGAGCACTTGATTTTCCCTTTTTGGCGTTATCTTCTATCTCCTTGCATTGACTGTTGTGATAGTTCTCTTTATGTGATAGTTGTTGAAAACCTATGTTCAGGATTCTCACCCTGCTTTTGTCATGTTTAGCTTTCGCCTCTCACCTGTCTTTTAACAATTTGTAGTGTTTCTTTTGTCATAGGTCTCAGTTTTTCCTTCCTTTTTATTTATGGCATTGTCTTTTTGCATTCTTTCCTAATAATATTTCTGTTTTAAGTTCACAGTTCAGTTCTTCTGGTTGCTGCTCGATTCAGTTTAACCGTGCAAATCTGTTTTTTATGTGGACTTTACATCCACCAGGAATCTTATTTACAGGACATTATATTTTGGTGCTGTGATTCTTTTATTGCTCTTCTTCAGCTTTACTCTCATGTTTGATATTCACAGTTTCATGGTCAGTGCCACAATTGGCTCCCGGCCTAGTTTTTCAGAGGGAATATAGCTTCTCCATTGCCTGCTTCCAATTACATAGTCTATTTGATTTCTATAAAGGCCATCTGGTGATGTCCATGTATACAGTAGTCTGTTTGGTTGTTTGAAGCATGTGTTTGCAATGGACACCTTGTTGGCTTTGTAGAAATCCATGAGTTGATCTTCTCCATTTCTAATCCCAAGTCCAAATTTTCCAGTGACATTCAATTCTGGCTTATTTCCTACTTCTGTGTTCTAGTCACCTATAATTATCAGAATGTCTTGTTCTGGTGTGTGACCAATTTCTTCTTGGATACTTGCACAAAAGCTTTCATCTTCTGCCTCTGTAATTGGAGCATAGACTCGAATAATGGTTATGTTAACAGGTTTCCCTAAGAATCTGATTGATATAATTCAGTCTGACCTTGGCATTGTAGTCCCTGACTGCCTGTGTTACATGTTACCTCAGTGTTAAAGCCGCTTCGCTTCCTCTAAGTTTGCCATTTCCCAAGTAGAATCCTTTATAGTTGTCAAGACCGTAAATGTTCCATTCCAGTCCATTTTAGTTCACCAACACCAAGCACTACAATGTTTAGACATTCCATTTGTTGCTTTGTAATTAGCAGTTTACCTTGATTCATGCTTCCTATGTTCCATGTTCCAATTGTATGTGTTTTGCAGCATCATCCTTTGTGCACATCAGCTGCCAGCCATCTTTCTGGCTTTGGTCTCGTTACATCATTAACAACAATGTCGTTTGTACTTGTTCTCTGCTCTTCCCCAGTAACTGAGTGCTTTCCAACCTGGGTGTCTCCGCTCAGCGCTAGCTTGTTCATTTTGGACTGTTCATCATAGAGTTTTCAAGGTAAAACAAAACAAAGAAGAAAGAGAATAAGAAAATGCAGCAGCGGATTACCATTTCCTTTCGCAGCTCAGTGTGTGGGTCTAAAACCTGTTTGAGTCTGTGGTGTCACAGTCACCAGACACCTACAAAATGTAAATGCTCCTGCCGTTACACACACACAGAAGCATACCGAAGTACACTTTTGATCTGGGTAGTGAAATTAATTCCACACATGTGCACATTAGATAAATCAAAATATTGTAGAAACTATTGTTATCTTTATAGGCAAAGTTTTTGCCAGCATGTGAAATTTGTAGTAATTCTCAAATTAAGAAGAAAATATTGGAACCAAGATCAGAAATCCAATTAAAAATTCCCATTTTACATTTCTTCTTTATGAAATCAGTGCTACATTTATGTGTGCATTGTTAGCTTATTTGAACAAACTATGTTTTTTTTTAAAAAAGTGATTCTTTTGTTTTGATAATTGCCCCTTAAAAGTAAATTTTGTGGTTAAAATGTATAGTTTTTTTTAACTTACCATATAAAACAAATCTAAAAATCTAACTTACCATATAAAAGAACTTCATTTATCTTCTATATGAAATTCTTGCTCACTATTTTTTTCCAATGACAGATGCTTTCTATACACATATCAGTGCCTTAAAGGAAGGTTAAATTGTTCTAATGCTAACTTACAATGTGATTTTGCTGAGGAAGAATTTGCTTTCATAGTTGATATACCTAGGTCAGTAAGACATTATTTTATTGACATGGGAGATGTTGGCATATGTCTAAAAATTCTCATTGTATATTGTCATTAATATTTCATGACCTTGCAGTATCTCTTCTAGAAATCAGTATAATTTCTGAATGATAATTGCTTTATAAATGAAAAAATCTGTGATTGGTCTTTGAATGTTATATTTAATGTCTTAACATTGCTATGTACTTTTGTCACATTAAACATATCGCAAACAAAAATACAAAAGTTTTATCAAGTACACTCTAAGTCCATCCTGAAATTTTTGGACTATATGAATGGTTATAATTTTAGGATAGACATATATGTATAAAATTATATTTTCCACTATACATTTACTTATAGCATTTAATGTAGTATGCTTTATTTTTCCCCACAGGAAAGGCATTATTTCTGTCCTTTTATGTTTTTTTCCTTTTGAAATAGTGATACTGTATATATAGATAAGACAGAGACATATTCACTGAAAGGTCACACAAAGCTGTGTGATTATACTTATTGAGAAGGTTATTATTTTAAGATGGTGTTGTATGAAATTCAAGAAAAGGTCCAATATAAAGTAATTACTTTATCACCCATACTATGTAAGATAAAGTTGAATTTTACAATGTAAGTTAATAAGTAAAATTCAATTTCATTAATATTCATCTAGGGCAGCGGTTCTCAACCTGTGGGTCGCGACCCCTTTGGGGGTCGAACGACCCTTTCACAGGGGTCGCCTAAGTCCACCGGAAAACACATATATAATTACATATTGTTTTTGTGATTAATCGCTATGCTTTAATTATGTTCAATTCGTAACAATGAAATCGGGGGTCACCACAACATGAGGAACTGTATTAAAGGGTTATGGCATTAGGAAGGTTGAGAACCACTGATCTAGGGTCTCCTTTCTGACCAACATTTTTGTGAGAAACAAAAAAGCAAATATAGCACACAGTTCCTATCCTGATGACTTTATAAAACATAGTGATTAGGAAAATATTATCCCATGATAATATTATATACATTCTCTAATAATAAATGTAGCTAATAGTTAATATTTGTTGAACTTCTTACTGCAAAGCAGGCATTGCATTAAGGAGTTTACCTGTATAATCTCATGGAATTTTCAACAAGATAATAGCCTATGTTTTGTTGTATTTGTTTTATGAATTAGAAAAAATACTCAAGAGATTAAGGAACTTCACCAAGGTCATGCAGCTGATATCTGAATCCAGGCACTATTAATCCCAGCATGTGAATGTAATAGAGGAAAAGATAAGCTAGCAAGTTATATTACCAAGAGCTTCATAGAAAGCTTGAACCATGGTTTAGCCCTTGAATAATTATGTGAAACGTAAGAACACAGAGATTCCAAATGGGGGGAAGAAATGAGGAGAGGCCCAATACAGGATGATTATATGGTCCGTTGAGACACATCTAGAATAATAGTGAGCTTATTTTGCTGACTGCTCATATCGTCATGCTGACTGTGCTGACTCACATAGTCATTACCCTCAAGGAGGATCCTAATATTGTCCATCATCATGTGACCTTTCCCTTATCTACTTTCACTTCCACTTTGTAAATTATTATTTCACAATTGTAACAGTTCCCTCATACCTCTTTAATCCTCACTGTCAGCTTATAATCTTACTTTCTATTTTATTGAGAAAAATAGAAGAAAATCTCCACTAGTCCTACCATCACATCTACCGCCTTACTTGCATTTGTAGCTTTATACTCCACCTTCCCCCACATTGTCCATACTTCTAATCACAACCAGACCGTCTATCTTACACCAGAGACCATCCCCTCTTAATTACTCAAGCACATCATTCCAGCAGTTCTGCCTACCTTTTTAGTCATCAGTTCTTTTCTCTCTTGGATTATCACTAACAGCATGCAAATGTGTGTTTATTCTCCCTTAAAACAAACATGTAAACAAAACACCCATTTAAATAACACCTCTCTTTACAGATATCTCCATTTCTCTACTCTTCTTTTTCAAAATACTCTTAAAAGAACTGGCTATACTCACTATCTTGAACAGCACCCCTCATCCATTTTGTCCTAAATCCACTTTGGTTAACTTTAATCCCCATAAAACTGCTCTTGCCACAGACACTAATGATCCCTATGTTTCTCAGTTTAATTTTGCATTCTCAGCAGTCCTTGTATTTCTTGAGCTATCAGCATAATTTGACTCAGTTGATTTCTATATTCCTTTTTTTTTTTTTTTTTTTGGTTAATTCTCACCTGAGGATATTTTTTTCATTGATTTTTTTCCAGGCATATGCCCTTGACCAGAATTGAACCTGGGACCCTTCACTCTGAGGGCTGATGCTCTATCTACTGAGCCAAACCAGCTAGGGCTCTATCTCTTTTTTTTTTTTAAACAAATTTTTCACTTCGCTTTCAAATCACTATGTTGTCCTAATTTTCTCATATCTCCATGCCCATTTCTTCTGTTATTTTTTGGAGTCTTTTCTTTTCCCAAACCTCTAAATGTAGGTATGTCCCAAGTCCTTGGAGCTGGTGTATTTTCTGTCAGCAACTACTCTTTTGGTAATTTCATGTAGCCTCTGAATTTTAAATATCATCTCAACTTCTAGTCTAGAGTTTTCTTGAACATTCAGAATTGATCACGCAACAGGGTTCTTGATATCTTCACTTAAATGTCTAATACTTATTTGAAACTTAATGTGTCCAAAGCTTAACATCTGATAGTACCCATGAAACCTCCTATTTCCATGAGGCTCATTATCTTAGGAAATGGACACTCCATTCTCCCAGTTGTAGTTACCAAACCTTGGTGTCCCATTTAAGCACTCCCTTTCTCTTGCAATCCGCATATGACACATTAGCAAATTTAAAATATTAGCTCTTCCCATCCCCACTGCTATCATCATAATCCAAGCTATCAATAGTTTTCACCTGAGTTATTGTAGTAACCTATTAAGTGGTTTATTTTGTTTGTTGTTTGTCTGTTGTTTTGTTTTGTTTTGTTCTTCCTTTGGTACCTTACAGTCTTTGATCAAAATAAGTCAGAGTGCTTCTTTCAAAATATGTCAGTTTGTGCTACTACTACTTTTCTTAAATCTCTTCAGTGCTTTGCATCTCCTTTAGTGTAAAAGCCCAAATCCTTTCAGTCTCCTACAAAAGTCTATAGGATCTGTCTTTCCATTACTTCTCCCACATTCTGTCTTAGTGCTAATCCACTTTCTTATTCAGTTCCAGGCATAGGTGAACACTGAAGCACACCAAGAATACTATCACTTCAGGGCTTTTGGATTGAATATACACATGGTTTGTTCCCTTTCCTTCAAGGTATTTACTCAAATGTCACCTCCTCTCTGAGGTCTTCCCTGACTACATTACATAAAATTACACCCAGTAATGACACGTTCTCTCTCTCTCTCCTTTATACTACTATCTACCTAAAGAGGAATGGTTTTACTTATTCATCTTCTTTGTTATCTTCTTCCTCCCCTAGAATATAAGTTTATTGAATGTAGAGTTCTTTCTGTGTCTTATTCTCTGTTTTATCCCTGGCTCTTAGAAGAAATTTTGCTGTATGGTGCATACTCAATAAATATTTGTTGAATGAATTTATAAATTAATGAATGATGAGACATATTGTTAGTATACAGAGGATGTGACAGGCAGAAAAGCTTGACTTGATTTTGTAATAAAAAGAGAGCTGTTACAGATTTTCAGAGGGATACTGAAACGGTGAAAGAAGTGTAGATTTTAATTGAGCTGAGTTAGCATTTCTGTTATTTTTTTTTTTTCCAGCCATGCAGACTAGCCTGGAGCAGAGTAAGGAAAATGGAAATTGGAATTAGTTCAATGTTGGGAATTATTATACTGTGCTTTGTAAAAGATCAGAGCAACATTGAAGTAGTTGGAACTTAGTGATACTAAGAGAGGACTAACAAAATGTTAAATTTAGAGTTGGAGGATCCTTTAATTTGCTTCCATTTATTAAGAAACAACTGGATACAACTCACTATGTTAGGTGCTTATAGATGCTCAAACTTTAGTCCTCCTCTCCAAGACTCAAATTAGGTTTAAAAAATAAACGGCATTACTCTCATTCTATAATTAAGGAACCTGAGGTTAAAAAGACACCTGGGGGTGGTGGTGGATGAACTATTAGAAATGGCTTTTTCCTGTAATTTATGCTAAATGTGCTGCCAGATCTTCCTTTCCAGGCTTTGGATGACTTATCTGCAGTTTTCTAGCCGTTTAAGCTAGTAGACTCATTTTCAAATAGTAAATGGTGGAGCCTAAATTTTGGCTAATACTGTGTGGTCATCGTACTCTCCAGTGTGGCAGGCAGCCAGGTTTTCATTTTGAGCGAGGGGCGTTTTGGAGGCTTCTTCACTATCAGTTGCTAACAGGGACAAAGACTCGAAGCTGATTTCTTTCAGTCTCTGTAGCTCAGTTTCTGCTTCAGGCAACTAACCACCCAAGCATTTGCTTCTGGGTCCCACTGCCGCAGCAGACAGCTCTATCGAGCACAGTCCCATTGAGAGGACTTGAGTACAGCTACCTCTTACCTCTACCTCTACCACTTGCCCTTAGAAACTCATGGTGCCAGGCCACACAAAAAGGTGCAAATGCACTTCTTCACTACCCCCTCCCCAAGACCTTACGGATTCTGTAGGATGCCTCCTGCCTTGCACCAAGGAAATCACAGCTCCCCATTGTATTCTGTTATGGCCCAAAGCATCATGTCAGGGTACAGTCTCGCAGCCACTAAACATCCATGCATAAAATGAGATTCTGATCTTTTAAAGACAGTCAGTCTCTGAGAATGAATATCTCAAGAATTCTGTCATTTGGCTTGATAAGTGAGAAGTACTTTTTTCCCTTGTCCCAGAATACCACCATATACCCAATGCCTTTGAATTCCCTTATTTCACTGAACTCCTCTTCAATTTTCTGTTCTTCTTTCTTTGAAGCTGGATTTGGGCGACAGAGATTCACAGTCACAGTATCAGTTTTGCTATTTTTCCGGTAGTTTCTTTTAGAACTTGGGTTACTTAACACTAGCTGGCCTCAATTTTGACACTTGGTGAAATACTAAGAAAGAGAATTTTTTTATTCCATTTTACATATTCACAAGTTGCAAAACCAGAATTTGTACAAGACTCTCTGACTCTGTAGTTGTACTCTTCCTGATGTTCCTTATTTGAGTTTGTTGAGAGGTCAGAGGGCACTGTAATATGTACAGAGCAAGGAAGCAGTAATGGTAAGGAGATTAAGATTATAAAGGGCAAGCATAACTATCTATGAAATGCTGCAGTGTGGTTCTAGCCAGTTTGGCTTAGTGGATAAGAGCATCGGATCCTCGGACTGAAGGGTGCTGGGCTTGATTCCAGTCAAGGGCATGTTCCTCGGTTGCAGGCTCAAACCCTGGTCCCAGTCAGGGCATGTGTAGGAGGCAATCAATAGATGTGTCTCTCTCACATCAATGTTTCTCTCTCTCCCTCCTTCCCTCCCTCCCACACTATCTAAGAATCAATGGAAAAATATCCTTGGGTGAGGATTAACAAAAAATAAGTAAAATAAAAAAAAGGAACTACTGCAGTGTGTTTTGTTCAATGACTGTAAACCTAAGGTCCAGTGAATGTATACTGTACTATTAATGAATATTCAACTAGAATAGATATGTCTGCATTTACGGCATCTAGAAGTTGATGTCAAATGCATCTCCAGACCAGATGATTGAAATGGACCTTGGAGTAAAAAATAAAAAGAAATGTGAATACTTCAGTGATATCATTTTAGGGAGTCCAGAATTGGTATGCGTTGTGGTGGGGGTGGGGACTAGTGGGAATAACAGGAATGATTAAGTGGGTGGCTGAGACAGATGGTGTCGATTTCCAATAAAAAAAAAACAACCTCAAAGGGTAGAGGATAAATAATGATGAGATTAGCATTGGGGAGTAAAGGAAAAATTTGACAATTTCATCTGCAAAATTCAGGCAATAGAGGATGAGATAAGACCATTAAATGTTTACTGCCTTTGACAATGAAAATTACGCAATAGCAAATAACACTTGGAAGAACATTTTTTCAATATTTTTGTTATAAGCTCTTGCTACAGCCAAGAGGATCAGGTTCTAAGAAAAGATAAAGATGAGTAATATAACAGAATCAGTGTATTTTTTTTGAAAAATTTGTGATTTCCATCATAAAATTGATAATCTATATCAGAAAACAAAAACAAGTTGAATCAGAAAATTTTTCATATAACTGGAATTTAAAAGAAAATTTTTATTGGTGGAAGAACCACCAATGTGTATACGTGGGGAAATGTCTATTTAACTGTTAAATTTTTATGTCATGTGCAACTCCAAAATAACATAATAACTTTTAAAAAGACAGTTAGTGTCTTTCATAAACAGTTTCAGTTATCTGGGAGTCAATTCAGCTGTGAGTGATTTTAATAGAAGTAAATTGCTTCAGCTGTGTGCTTAATAGACTATCACAAAACTGAAGCCCAGAAGACAGGAGGCTGAAAGACAGGAGGTATACATGAGATGCACATGTTTCAATAATAGTCTGGCTGTGGCAGATGCTTTCTGGGAGAACTTGGCTAGGGATACACAACTGCCATATTTTCACATTTATTTTTGATAATATAGGGGGTAGACAAAGATAGGATCTCTCTAATAAAGAATATGCACTTACTGTTTTATATATGCATTGAATATTTATGTCTTACAAAGAATATGGTTAGATAATTCCTTACAGTGAGCAAAGTTAGCAGATATTCTGGATCTTTCTGTTAGATGAAGAAGCATTCTAAAAGAAACATCACCAACGGGTACTGATAGTAGTTTTTGGCTAGAGAAAGTGAAGTTAAACCAAGATCAGGGCTCCAAGCTGAGAAGAAAATTACACAAAGAGGAAGGCTATTAGAAGAGCTGACTAGAAAGGATATCGTTGGGTCAAACTCCACAGGTGGCAGAAGATTTTCTATTGATTATAAGCTCAACGGAGTATTGGGCAGAGCCACTTTTTGCTTGTGATCTTGGGCACAAGGCGGCTGTTATTGAAGGCTCTTTGTGAGAAGTTTGCATGTCGTGACCTAAGGGTGGTATGCAATCAGTTTCCCTTGAAGTCTCACAGGGGTAAATAAAATAGCTTTCTGTTTGTCCTGAAAGAAGGGTCTAAATATTTTTTAGAGCCTACCGGGTCCCAGGATCTGTGCCAGATCCTGTGATTGCAAACGTGAGTTAGACATGTTCCCTGCCATTGTGGAGTTTATATTCCAGTTGAGGAAAAGAGAAAAGAACTCAGGGGACACTTTGTATATGAGAAAACTTAACATGATTGATTGGTTTGTTTCTACAACACACACATATACCACTTTAATAAATTGTATCCTAAGGCTGATAGAGTCGTTTTAGTATTGATTAAGCAACTTGTAGGATTTAGTTCAAATGTCTGAAAGGTTAAAGAAGGCAGCCTCTTCTTTGAGGTTTGGAGAGTGATAACAAGATTAAACTTTTCCTTCATGTTCAAAATTAAAGCAAAGGGTTTTTCCCTTTCCTTCCATTCCCCCTTTAGTCTTAAAAATTTTAGTCCAAAAACTATTAGGTAGGGCTGAGCATGAATGGTGGGCCATGGTCAGCCAGTCAGCGCCCATGCTGGGTGAGAAAGGCACCCATGTGTGGCGCAAGGTGTCAGAGCCCATAGAATATAAGGAGGGCAATCACATGAGCATCAAAGCCCAAGCAGGGTGAGGAGGCAGTCCTTGTAGAAAGGCGAATTTGCATGGCCTATCAGAACTCATACAGGTCTTGGATCGCAGTCTCATAGGAAGCGGCCTGGCATGGCATGTCAGAACCTGAGGAGCTTGAGAAAGGCACCCTCATAGGAGCACTTCCCAGAACAGGATGCTAAGAGCCTGGCTGGGTGAGACCAAGAGTGATTTCCCAGGGCCCCAGCCAGTCTGTAGTTGCAAACCAAATCAGGTGTGCTGGCAGCAGTGCATGGGGAGAGGTGTTTGCCAGGGGGAGCTAGGTGAGTAAGTTGTCCATTTAGGAGCTGTCTAGAAAGGATATCATTGGGTCCAATTCCACAGGTGGGGAGAGGCATTTGGCATGAGGAGCTGGGTGAGTAGGAAAGAATGTTGGAGCCTGGGGTGGGTTAGGAGAGCTGCTGAGTGGCAGGGTAGTCCAGAACTACATGTCAGAGCATGGGTAGAGGGAGGAAGATGACCACATAGGGCTGGAGTGGTGCCATGTACTTTGCTTCAGAGCTCATTTGTATGAGGAGCATTACTGAAGTGATGCATACAGTGGGCTTGATCAGATAGAGCAGGCTTCTTACTGTCACAAAAGGAAGAGAAAAACATGAAAAGAGAAAAACTAGAATGGACCCTGTGGTATGAGAATAAAATTGGGGGTATTGATGTTAACTTCTGAATTTTAATATGTAAAGAGAGACAAATACATTTTAAAAGGTAAGTGTGTATGCGCATGCATGTGTGTTTGGGTATGTGAGTACATACATACATACATACATACATACATACAAATACACACATACACACTCAAACACACACACACACACACACACAGATTTTAAGATACCCGCTTGACATCACTGGATATGAAGTAGAGAAGAGTTAGATGCATAGATCAGCTCTTGAGAGCTGGTCCTGGCCAGCTCGAGCCCACCACTGAAGTGACCTGTGATGCCGTGTGAATGGGAAGGGGTTCATACCTGCTACTCTTGGAACTTGTCCTCAATTTCACTTGCCTCCTACCATTTCTCTATAACTTGAAACTGAATATGTATAGCAACTAGACTGTAAATTGGTACGCTTCCAGTCTATAAACTGGTTTTATTACTACATCTCAGTTGAATTGCAAAATAGCACATGATGATAACCCATTTCACAGGTAGGAAATACAAAGTTTGGAGAGGTTAAGAGACTTGCCCCAAACCATACAGTTAATAATTGGAAGAGACAGACAGGATACAAACCTAGTTTGTATAATTTGGACACTCTGAGGACCTTGACTTTGAAATGGAAGCTCCTGGATGTCTTATTAAGGCAGTGGCAGTGAAGTATGAACACATAAGTGCTAAACTGTTTCTCAGCTTCACAGCTTGTTTTTCTCAGCTATTTCAAGATTATTCCACTGGAGAGTTTTGTACTGCTGGCCTGCTGTGAGTCACTAATGATATAATCCTTTTGTGGAAGTGGTGGTAAATTGTGGGTTATAATAACTCTGCCATGAGATTTTTATTAAATATGTACTATCCTGTTAACTTTTTACTTAGTAGACTTGCTACTTATGGTCAATACAAGGATGAAATACATACATAATGTCAAGCTAATCAAATGAGTTTTAATTTTACTTGTCCTTCAGTTTGAACAATTATGAATCTGGATTCCTGAAAAAATGAGTTCTAACTAACTTAACCAAATAAAGAGGGTTTCTGAGGGTCAATTTGAAATGAGCATTCCCAATAAAAATATTCTTTGAACTTAAGTTATATAGTTATAATCTATTTGCAGTACGTTTATAATATATGATTTTTCGTAGCTTACCCCTATAAGAGAATTTATGATGCATTGAGCTTGTGCAGTCTCTACACTGATAGGTTGGATGGTCTAAAAGTAGTTTCAGCTAGACAAGTAGAGAAGAGTTAGATGCCTCCATGTCTGCAAACTCCTTATGGAATGCCAGTGTTCAAGGTAAGGGGATGGGGAAGGGTACAGTTGCAGCCACAGTCTGAACTAGGCTAAGCAGTCCTGACCTAGGGAACAAAATCTGTTGGTCCAAGCAGAAAGTAGACACCAATCTGTAGAGTTGAAATAGACTGAGAAACAAAGGAAGCATAGGGTATAGAGGGGTTTTATTAAATAAGAAATTTAGGGAGATAAATATCAGGATTTTCTAAGCTTACATACAGTCCCACGAGCATGTTGAAAAGCATTTAATGGAGTAGACAAGCCTAACATTTAAAAAACAAACATTGCCCAGCTGGCATGGCTCAGTGGTTGAGCTTAGACCTATATGAACCTGGAGGTCCCGGTACAATTCCCGGTCAGGGCACATGCCCAGGTTGTGGACTCTATCCATAGTACAGGGCGTGCAGGAAGCAGATGATCAATGATTCCCTCTCTTCTTTGATGTTTCTATCTCTCCCTCTCCCTTCCTCTTTGAAATCAATAAAAATATATGAAAAAATAAAATAAAAAACAAATATTAACTTGTTTAAAATAATTATTTCTAGTCAAAGGAAGTTTTTAAGAAAAACTAGTAGCAGTATTTGACTTTTAGTAGATTTATTTGAAGGTATATAAAAATACATCTTTTCCTCTATTATAAGCATATGAAGAAAACTTGACTTTTTATTTATTAACTAGAGGCCCGTGCATGAAATTCATGCTCTGGGGGGCGGGGCCGGGGGGATGTCCCTCAGCCCAGCCTGCACCCTCTCTAATCTGGGACCCCTTGGGGGATGTCTTACTGTCAGTTTAGGCCCAATCCAGCAGTCGGACATCCCTCTCACAATCTGCAATTGCTGGCTCCCAACCACTCGTCAGCCTGCCTGCCTGATTGCCCCTAACCACTTCTGCCTGACAGCCTGATCACCCCCTAACCACTCCCCTGCCAGCCTGATCAATACCTAACTGCTCCTCTGCCGGTCTGATCATCCCCAACTGCCCTCCCCTGCTGGCCATCTTGTGGCTGTGGGTGCCGCCATCTTTGCGACGGCGTGAAGGTCAATTAGTATATTCCCTCTTTATTAGAGATTATTAGATAGGATTTTTTAGATTTAGCATTGAGATATAAAGCTGAAGTGTTCTTAATTTTCTAAGCAGTTGTGAAAGTGGAACTTTTTTTTTTTGCTCTCTCTAATTTTTTATTGTGATTACAATGGATTACATTTTTCTGGCTGCATATCTATTATAAGAAGATGTTTTTAGTCTTGGAGAAATAAGGACATTCTTCTTGTCAGCATAACTCTATTGCTTTTCATATGCTTGATTAAAAAGTCTCTGCATATTTAAAAGAGAATTATCATAATTTCTTATGAATAATAGAGCTGATATTATTTTATTTCAGTGTGATTATAATAACCATTGCATTTTTTCTAAGCAAGTCATCTATAATATTTCCCATCATTTTGTTAGTTTTATTAGACACATTGTAAATTTGAGTCTCCCAGTATTTGAAATGAACCAGTGTGACAAACATCTGTATAGTCTTACCAGATAATTATCTACCTTTTTTAGAAACTTAAGTAATGATTTGAATAATTTTATAATTTTAGCTTTCTTTTCTTACTTTCTGGAACAGCTTAGTTTATGCAGTAAATACATCAGTGTGTGACATAGCTGATCTGTTCATTTCAACTGTTCTGATAAATACTGTGGTCAACTCAATTTATAGAGATCCACATTGACCACATAACAGGACATTTTCAACATACTAAATTTCATTCAGAAAACCCTGTGTTTTTCTATTGTCTGAATAGACACATTTCTAATATAGACACTGAATATGAGAGGCACTCCTCAAAGGCCAGAATTGAGACTATTCTGGATAGAATAATTCAAGCCATTGCTTTCCTAAGCTCTGATTTGTAACAGGAAGGATATAAGGGTCGTGGACTACTTGTACAATTTGGTTAAACCTATGGACCCCTTCTTGCAATGTGTAAAATATGAATAAAATAAAAAAGAACCCAATTATATTGAAATATAGTCACCAAAATGTTTTAAAGTATACCTATAAAAGAATAGTGTGTTCTGCAATATTACCACTACCTTGAGGTACTTCTGATAGCCATCAGATTTTTCAAAATAGTGATAAACATAGTTGATATTCCCAGATGCCTGCAATTGTGATGTGATGTTGAAAATGTCTATAATTATTATTTGTGTCAAAGTAACAGGTACTGCCATATTTCCATGGTTTGCTGCCTACATTTATAGTTAAAGTAACTGCTGTTTCTCATTTAGAAATTAATGAACCATATATATTTTTCCCATCCAATCTCATGAATTCCTGATTTTTATCCTAAGCCCCATTTGGGGGAAGCAGAAACCAGGATAAAAAGACAAACAAACAAAGAAATCCCTGTGACAATGTTTCCTCTGAGAGGTAGATGTGATAATCACAGCCTCGGACTATGCTACTTAGATTGTGCACAGGTACACATGGGAAAAAAACCGACTGTTTCTCATTTTTGTATTAGAACTTCTATCTCTTTGTTATGGAGAATATGTGCCTCTTGTAAATCAGCATGATCCAGATTATTCTTGTTCAAGTTCCAGCACAGAAACATATAATTTAATTAATAAATGCTCGTTTTAAGAAACCCTGGGACTAAGAGAATGAGAAAGCAGTTGCTTAGGTTTAAAAATCTATTAGGAATAATGGCATGAATGCTGTTATATAAAGCAAGAAAGGGAAACAATCATGATGGGAACGTCCCTTTATTTTGTTGTGTTTCTTTTATGGTTATTGTTCTCTTTATATATTCCTGAAAATGTAGAAGTTGAAAAATAATGCCTAGTATGTCTTTTTTAACATGTCAACTAAAGCAAAAGGAAAAATTATTCATGAGAATACTTTCAGTGACTTAATTTTATCCAAAAACTCCTCTTAGGTCAGATTTAGAGTATAGATTATCTAGATCAGTGTTACTCAAATTGTGGGCCAGGGACCAGCAGCATCTGCACTGCCTGGGAACCATGGGATGTGCAAATTCATGAGCCTCCTTCTGATCTATTGAGTTATAATTTTGGGGAGTATGGCCAAAATTTTAACAGACACAGACAATGGTAAACTATAGTAGCAACAACCTGAGTTAGTTGCCAATATATAAACCATGAATGACTTCATGTTCAAATGAATCGACAATTCTAGTCTCGTGAAAAAAAGAAAAAGAAAAGTTAATTTTCTGGGCTATATCCAGACTATAGAGTATCATTCAACTCAACGATAACAAGAATGAGCTCTCAAGCCATGCAGAGACACGGAGGAACCGTAAATGTCTATTGTTAAGAGAAAGAAGGCAATCCAAAAAGGCTACACACTATATGATTCCAACTAGATGGCATTCTGGAAAAGGCAAAACTATAAAAATGGTAAAAAAAATAAATAAATAAATAAATCAGTGGTTTCTAGGGGCTAAGCTAGGAAAAGAGATGAATAGTTGGAGCCCAGAGGATTTTTAGGGCAATGAAACTATTTTGCATGGTAGGTACCTGTCATCACACACTGGTTAAAACCTGTAGAACGTACAACAGGAAAAGTGAGCCCTAATGTAAACAGTGGACTTTCGTTATTAATGATGGATTTATATTGCCTCTGCAGATGTTACATATGTTCCACACTAGTATAAGATATTAATAATCGGGGAAACTGTGTGGTGAGGAGATGGGATGTAGAGGGAAAGATGGCACACGGGAACCCTGTATTTTGTGCTCATGTTTTCTCTAAACCTAAAACTGCTACAAAAATTAAAGTATGTTAAATGGATCTGCCAACACTGAGCTGGATTTTCAGTATGGTAATTCTCCACAGTGAGTAGTGGCCACTCTCTTTTGAAGGATCAAGACACATTAGTTTGCCTCAACGCTCAAGTTGCCATTTTAGGAATTTGATGTATATGCTGCAAGTCCCCACAAACAATTACTCAAATAATCCAAAAGTAAGTTTTAAGAGCAGAAATGCCATTAAATTAATTCAAAAATTGAAATCCTTTGCTCTTGAGAATGCTCAGTGAAGGGGCTAATGCTGTCATGCCCAGCTGTGTCATTTCTCAGATGGTCTAGATACCATGCTACACCCCTTGCATATTCTAGCTCGTTCACATCTTCTATGGGATGGGTGCTAAGAGATGGCAGCAACTTGCTTGAGTTCGTATAAACACAGAATGAAGGAGGTAGCAAGTGTCTCCTGACAAAGTCGGAACTCAGAATCACTGGCCCAAACTGATTATGTCTGACTACTCTGGCATTTGACATATTTGACAGGAATTTTTCAAATGGGAAATAGCATATAGAGTGAAGAAACTATGTCTAAAACATGAGAACTGCTAAGTGAGAAAATAACTCAAAATTTTGCATGTCTTGTCTCACTCACTCTGCCTATCCAGATAGTCAGTGTCCTTCATTCTATCAATTACATATTCCTCTCCCTCCAGTCTTACAGTCCGACCGTCCTCATCATTTGCTGCCTGAGGGTTTGCAATAGCTTCTTAATTTATCTCCCTGTCACCAGTTTTGCGGTCAACTTCCTTCCACATTCAGCCAGCTCCAATTTCTTTCACAAGTCTGCTAGAATTATCTTCTAAATGCAAATATGGTCATATGGCTCCCTTCCTAACATCCTTTCCTGACATTCTAGGCTAAATGCCTTGGAATCATTTATAACTCCTCAGGCAGTCTAAGTTCATCTTCAGCCACTGCCCCAAAGTGCCTTATGATCCAGACATACAGAACCAACTTGGGGTTTTTAGAGCACTCATTTTCCTCTCACTGACATACCCTTTTACCATGCTGTTCCCTTTGCTTGCCACGCCCCTTCTTTGCCAAGACCACCTGACAACACCCCTCTACCCCACTCACCCTTTATAACCCAATAAAATTATCTCCTTCCTCTGAAACTTTTTCTAAAACCTTCTATCCCCTAATTCTATACCAGGTATGATCATCACTACCCCTCACAGAGCACTCAGTTTATACCTTTTTGATAACACTCATTACACAGTTTTTTTTAAAAAAAGATATTTTTATTGATTTCGGAGAGGAGGAGAGAGAAATAGAGACATCTGTGAGAAGTGAGAGTCATTGATTAGCTGTCTCCTGCACGCCCCCTCCTGGTGATCGAGCCCACAACCCAGGCATGTGCTCCGACCAGGAATCATCTAACTTTGACCTCCTGTTCATAGGTTGATGCTCAACCACTGAGCAACATCTTCTGGGCACACAGTTTATTATGATTACTTTTTATACATCTGTTTCCCTCCTTTAGAGTGAAAATCAGAGATTATATTTTCTTTATCTTTGTTCTTCCAATATATAGTATATATTCAGTAAATGCTAGGTGAACAAATAGATACATGGATAAATGGGTGGATGAATCTGCATGTGAAATATAAATGTTATTCTTCAGCCTGATTTCATTAGAATTCAATTACCAAAAGGGAAATTGGTGGTATGTTGCACAACATGATCTAAATTTTTATAGATTTTCTCATTCATTTTAAAATTATAAGTATGCATAAAGTTTTCCAGTGAGAGAGGTTGGAAAATTTTTTATAAAATGTAGGAGGTAATTCCTTAAAAGGTGATTTTTTTTCAGGGTTGCTGTATTGAGTGTCAAAGGACTTTGCTAATAACTCATTGTAAAATAAAATGTCTTGGATTTGTTGTTTTTTTACTCTGAAATAGGCCATGAAGACATACGAAATGCTGATTTTCAATGGTTGTTCCTTTCATCTGACATTAAAACTTAAAGAGGCTTCAGCTATAATTTCAGACCCAGGCAAAGCAGCTTTTCAAAAAGGGACACTTAAGTGTCACTGATTTTGGTTAGGGGGCCCTCATTCCTGATGAAAATCTTGAAGAGTGTTAACTCTGGCATAATTCTATTTGTTAACCTGACTGCGTATCCAATTAGATACTTTGGGAGGCAGACATTTTTGGACACACATTTCTCTATAGCTGACTTAGCATGCATTTTATTATGTGCTTGATTTGAAAACAAATTTCACAGAAAAATTGACAGAAATATGCTGCTTAGTTTGTAGTGCAATTGACATACTCAGCATGAATACGAATTTATGAAGGTGTCATCAAGTCGTTTAAACCAACCCAAACACACGCAATGCAGATGGCATTGAAGGCATCAGTGCGTGGAAAATAATTTGTGACATCTGTAGCTAGCTTCATAATCATTTCGGGTTTTGGGCTTTTTGTTTGGTGACTATTTTAAGCTGTTTAAAAATACATACAGACTCATGGCAACATGAAAATTGTTTTCCTGAACATTAAAAATAAAAAGCTGAGTGTATATAATTGTTGTTCTTTAATCTTCTATTACTTTAACATAACTAGAATGTTAAGTATATTTTGGAAGTTCATTTTTCTTGTTTCTTTATGGTTCTTTTTCTCAGGTTAACAAACAGATTTAAAAAAATTTGGTATAAATATTGTTTTTGAATATCTACATTTATAACTTCTTAATAAAAGGTACACATTTTTATAGCTATATGTATTTGTTGAAGCAAATAGATTTTTTTCTGATTATAACTATCTTAAATACACCTGGAAATTTTCCAAAAAGTCATTATCAGGTAATAAAGAATATAAAAACCACCACTCACAATAAGCATAGTTAAAATTGTGTGTTCATAATTCCCACCTTATTTTTCTAAGCTAATGTCTTTATATAGATATCTCTATTTGTATATATAACTAGGTAATTCATCTATGTAGTACTTAATTTTTACTGATTTTTTTAATGTGCTCTGCATTTAATATCATGGCTATCTTACAATATCAGTAACTGTAGATCATTATAAGCATGTAAACATGTTAATGATAAAACAAATATATTATGTATCTAACTCTTTTGTATTTAGTTCATCTTTTATTGTTGTATAATGAGTCATTCTTATGTCCTATAGACCATATTGACAATAAAGCATTTAATAGGAGAATAGGTTTTAGAACAAAGATTAGAATCCAGAAGCAAATCAACAAAATAAGAATATATTCCTTAAAAGGGAAATGCTTTATCCTTGGAGGGAAAATATTCTTTGGCTTTGCTACCAATAGGCAGTTATTTAATAACATTTATTTTATAACATTTCTCCCCTTACATTAACATTTTCCTCTCTGGTAAGGACTTTAGTAAAATAACAATTTTAGGTTTTATTAGTTGACTTAAAATGAAGACGTGCTTTCCCCAAAGGGATCATTCAAACTTCGTATGAAGCAATGCCATTTTGCTTTTTGAAGCCAGTTAGTTTGCTAAACTTTCAAAACATGAGATATAATTATTTAAAATTTAACGTTTTTCATTTTATCTACTGGTACCAGTCAGTTCACTAGAAATAGCTACTGGATTTTATAAGTACAAGTAGAAATGATTTATTTTCATATTGATCCAGGATTACTGCATGTTATATTTGCATGTCTCTTGGAGATTGTCAACAATGATTTTTCTTAAGGTAAAAAAAGTGAATTACAGAAATATACTTAATATTAATAGTATTTCACCATTTTAGTCATTTCTCTGATATCGCAGCTAATGTTATTAATGTCAAATAAAGTCCAGGAATTATTGTATTATTTAAGAACATTTTAAGACTTTTTTTTCCTTCAGATATTATTGGGAGTTATTTATCTCTTGCCTCTCAGTCTTTTAATCTGGGAATCTAATAGAAATAATAGTAATAACATGACTGACATTTAGAGTATTCTTACTGAGATATTAATGTCAGATATTATCCTAAATATTTTATATGAATTTTTAATTTCATTTTCTTAGAACCTATTGAGGTTGGTACTGTTATAGCTCTCTTTGCTTATAAAGAAACAGAGACTTATTATAGAGGTCAAATAAATGGCTCAGGCTGACAGAGGTCATAAATTCAGAAACAGAGTTTCTAACTCAGGCTGTCTGCCTCCCAAAGTTAGGCCAATCAGTTAACTACTAAACTCATTCCATGACAATATTCTGTCTTCCATGCATCTCCAATTGCACAAATGGCAAAAGCACAGGCTACTACTATTGTGTGTGTTGTTGTATTTTTGTGAATATGGTGGAAGTATTTCTAAATGTTTGAAACTTGCCATCCTGTTCTATATACATGATTAGAATTGGTCTGAGCCTCAAAGGGCTGATTTATGTTTGCTTTTGTGATGTTCTTTCCATTCTGGAGACATTAAGGATTCTTCTTTCCCACTATCGGTAATAATCCAACAGTCCTTAAACTTTAGTCTTAAAAATTAGTGAAGAACCAAACATCCTATCTAATAAAAGAGAAACATGGTAATTAACCGTACATCCGCTACCCTTCCCATTGGCTAATCAGGGCAATATGCAAATTAACTGCCAGCCAAGATGGCGGCCGGCAGCCAGGCAGCTTGAAGCGAACACAAGGCTTGCTTGCTTCAGTGACGGAGGACTCCAACGTTCCCCGCCTGCCGCTGCCGGCCTCTGAGCTTGAAGTTTGAAACATTGTTACAAATATAGAAGCTAAACAAAACCCCAGAAACCTGCTTTCAGCCAGCTGGGATCTCAGAGCTGGAGTTGAAACAGTGTTTCGATTATAGAACCCAAACAAACCAGATACCTGCTTTCAGCAGCGGAGGCTTTAGAGCTGGAGCCAAGACTCAGAGCTAAAGCTGGCCCAGAATAAAAAAGAAAAAGAAAAAAAGGAGCGGTTGGGAGCTTCAGTCACCCGCCAGCCTGAAAAGAGCCCTCAGCCCCTCACCCAGACTGGCCAGGCACCCCAGTGGGGACCCCTACCCTGAAGGGTGTGTGACCAGCTGCAAACAGCCATCATACCCTCATCCAAGCTGGCCAGGCACCCCAGTGGGGACCCCCACCCTGATCCAGGACACCCTTCAGGGCAAACCAGCCGGCCCCCACCCGTGCACCAGGCCTCTATCCTATATAGTAAAAGGGTAATATGCCTCCCAGCACCGGGATCAGCAGAGCAGCGAGGCCTCCAAGCACTAGGATCAGCGTGACAGGGGAGAGTGACCAAACCCCCTGATCACCATGCGGCTCTGTGTGTGACAGGTGGCGGGGCCACAACCTCCCTATCCCCCTGCTCTGTGTGTGACAGGGTGCAGCGCCCAACCCCCCCACCCCCTTTAACGGGCCCTGCTCTGTGTGTGATGAGGTAGAGCCATAACCTCCCCATCGGCCCTGCCCTGAGTGTGACAGGGTGCGGTGCCCCAACCCCCTGATCTGCCCTGCTCTGTGTGTGACAAGGGGCGGTGCCCCAACTCCCCTATCGGCCCTGCTCTGTGTGTGACATGGGGGAGCTCCCCAACCCCCTGATGGGCCCTGCTCTGTGCATGACAGGGGGGAGCTCCCCAGCCCCCGATCGACCCTACTTTGTGTGTGACAGGGTATGGAGCCCCAACCCTCCTGATGGGCCCTGCTCTGTGAGTGACAGGGGGCAGCACCCCAACCCCCTGATTGGCCCTGCTCTGTGCGTGACAGGGGGTGGCGCCGCAACCTCCCCATCGACTCTGCCTTGAGTGTGACAGGGGGCGGTGCCCCAACCCCCCAATCGGCCCTACCCTGAGCGTGACTGAGGGTGGCATCACAACCTCCCGATCCGCCCTGCTCTGTGCATGACAGGGGGCAGCGCCCCAACTCCCCAATCAGCCCTGCTCTGAGCCCGACCAGGAGCTGCACCTAAGGATTGGGCATGCCCTCTGCCACCCGGGAGCAGGCCTAAGCCAGCAGGTTGTTATCTCCCAAGGGGTCCCCGACTGCGAGAGGCCACAGGCTGGGCTGACGGACCCCCTGCCCCCCTCTCCCCCAGTGCACAAATTTTTGTGCACCGGGCCTCTAGTTGTTTATAAAGAGAGATTATAACAAGTATATGTGTTCTATTAGAAATAAAACAAAGTATATATTTATAGATTCACTTAAAATAACAATAACCTCACTATATCTTAAATAAAATATTTTTATGAAAAGTGGTTTTATTTCACAAATTTAAAAACTGACATGAGTAGTATAAATAAATCTCTTTAATGTCTGTCTTAGGAAACTATTGGCAGCCCAATTCTGCTTGTGCATTCAATCTGTTGGAAATGTTGCTTTAGTTTTGGTATATGAGGCATATTAGATTTCACAGAGATGTATAGTTGGAAAAGAGATGTATTTTAATACTTTTTTAAGATAATTATGGATATTTTTTATATGATACTATAGCAAAACTCAGAAGAAATGCTAGTTAATTAAAGATCACCTGCAATGCAGAATCTGAAACCATATCAATGAACTTTCTATACTATTTTGGTATGACAGACATATGAGTTCAAAACTGGGCAGCCATGTGAGATCACTCTTAGAAATTAAAAATGAGGTTGAGGAAATTAAGGACAACTAATTTGTAGTATATAATGAGGACATTAAAGATGGAGTTTTGTTTATATTGCAATTAAAAATAAAATACTTTTTTTTTCTAGTTCTGTGGCATTTTTTTAAAAATATATTTTATTGATTTTTTTACAGAGAGGAAGGGAGAGGGATAGAAAGTTAGAAACATCGATGAGAGAGAAACATCGATCAGCTGCCTCCTGCACACACCCACTGGGGATGTGCCCGCAACCAAGGTACATGCCCTTGACCGGAATCGAACCTGGGACCCTTCCATCCGCAGGCCGACGCTCTATCCACTGAGCCAAACCAGTTAGGGCTGTGGCATTTTAATTAGGGTTCTTTTGGCTATCAGTAACAGAAACACAATTTATAATAGTTCACATAGTAGTTTCGTGTTCCTTGTTTATTTTACAGCATAATTAAGCCAAGAAAGAGTAGTGATACAGCTGGAAATCAGGGATTTTTCTATTTTCTTACTTCTGCTCTTCTCTCTGTATTAGCTTCACTTTCTCACACCATATACGTCTTTCCCCAATTATTGGAAAATAAGGCCTTTCACATTTTTATTTAGCAGTAAATTGACTCCCCTGGACACATGATCAGAAATCGCAAGGAAGGCTCTCATTGGCCCGCCTTGGTCAGATAAACACTCTGGGCCACAAAGAGTGACGATCAAGAACCAGGAGTCGTGGCAGTCCCCACCCAGACCACAGGCATGGGTGTGGGCTGCTGACAGTTCCCAAATAAAGAGCACCGTGGCCTCTGAAAGGGAGTGGCTACTAAGAAGGCAGAATAAAGGCCTGCAGTGCAGGGGTTCATGGTTACAAGATGTTTAAAATGAGGCCTGTTAAAAGTTATTATAAATTACAGGTATGAAATGTATCCATGTTAATAAAAGTAAAATCTATTCCTAAGCTGACTGCCAGCTGGGAAAACAAAGCACAGAAAGTTCTGATGATGAACCCAGCTGAAGTCTTGCAGGTAAGTTAATTAGTGTTTATTAATGTTAAAGCTGAAAAAGATAAGCATATTCATCTCTGAGCAGCAAAAAAACATTTAATAAACAGACTATTTCTAAATTAAATTGGTGAATATTTCATTTGTACCAGTACTTGTATATAACAAATGAAGTAAGGGATGACTGTTCTTATTTGTGTTTGCTTAGCTATTATGCTGGGGGGGAAAAAAATTGTAGGAAAATGAAGTCTATTTTACTTTATTTTATTCTTAAAATATATATCATTATCTCACACTCAAACGCTCAAAATATGACGTTTCATTTTTCTGCACCTTGCCCTAGCTCTAAAGTATTTCTTAATTCTCTGGTTTCTCTACTTACTAACTGTAATAGTCTTGTATCAATCATTTACTTAGTGTGCCTCCGTTTCCTAACCTCAAAAAACAGATTTAATCATCATATCTCATAAAAATAAAAGTCTTGAATGAGGTCATATATTGGAAACATTTTGAATTTTGATAAATTGTTCCTCTTATGTAAGTAATTATACGTTCTGACCTTTCAACAATAACATATATAGAGGGAATGGAGAGATTCTCAATGACAAATAGAATAAAAAAGGTAAAAAGTGAGATAAGAAGTAGAAGTGAATTTCCGAAAAAATGGAGTTGAAATGCTAATGATGAGCGTGATGTCAGCTTCCATCTCAATGAATATTAGAAGGCTGACCACATTGTACCCTGCCTCCCTACCTAAGGTGCGGTATGGGGAGAACGCTTCAGCGATTCAGAAAAGCTGTTTTCCCAACATTAGTAAACACTGCCTCACCTCACAGAAAAAACAGAGAGTCACATTTTTATAGCTTTAATAAGGCTGCTCAAGTTTTTCTATGAAAACAACAAAAAGGGTGACAATAATAGATTTTTAAGCAAAAGTGTCTGATCACATAAGACATCTTGTTTGGTTTCCTTCTTGTGTGTGTTTCTTTCCACTGCCTTGTTCTGGATGAGATGCCATCACAGGCTCCTCGGAGGCGGGCTTGCTTGCAGCAGGTCCCATGATGTGGGAGCACTGTAACTCAATTTTCTGATTTAATAGTGCAGGGCCATTCAGGCATGAAATTACCTCCTTCATGTAGAGCAATCCCCTTTGCCTGGCAAGTCAAGGCTCAAAAACTTGATGTCTACTGTGATTACAGCTGTTGACCCAGCCAATTGTTGTGGAGTCCGAGTTAAGCTTTTCTCTGCCCCCACTGAAGGAAATATGTCTGTTCCAACACTTGAAAATAGATATGTGGCTCTCCTCAGAATCTCAGCACTGTGGAATCAATATGCTGGCTTCAAAAGAACCCTATATGATTACAGCCATGATAGAAAGTGTTGTATTTTTTAAATGGACTATAAAAATGCCTTTATAGATATAAACATGTTACCTTTAATAAACATTCTACCAGGTTTAAAAATTGCAGAGGAGGCAAAGTCCAGCTAGGCTTTGTTTCTGACCATCATTTATGCAGGAAACAATCAATTTGTTTTTTTCCTCATTAACTTAAACACCCTAAGAGCTATTGTTTTTGCATTGCAGCCTCTGAGGTCTGAAAATGGTAATAGTCTACAGTTGTCCCATAATAGTCTAATTTGAACCACACGTGTGAGCCATGCATGCCATTTAATTTTCTTCCAGATTCACTTTTAAAAACCAAAAAGAAATAGGTGAACTTGATTTCAATAGTATACATTTTAACGTATCCAATATGTCAAATATAGGATTATTGCAATGCTTAATCAATGAAAATGTGTTCGATTAGATATTTTATGTTTTTATACTGTCTTCAAAATCTGGGATATATTTTACACTTACAGGACATCTCAATTTGGAATAGCTATATATTTCAAATACTCAGGAGCCACAAGCTTCTATCATTGGGCAATACAGATCTACCATCCTTAACACCCCCAAACAACCTGGACTCAGGGTTTGGCAGTCCTTAAATAAGTGGCAAACACTGGAGATGTGAAATGGTTGACAGCAGTGGACACAGGGCACTTGCTTTAGTGAGGCTTTGTCAATATGGTAAGGCCGTAAAGGATAAGGTTCCTTGTGTATACAATGGAAACAATAGCAAATATTCACAACAGCACTTATTTTCCTGGCTCGGTGACTTTTCTTATCTTAAACAAATTATGGGTTAACAAGTTTAGATTTGTTTAGATTTTAAAAATGACTTTCAGAAGAAAAGAAAGTCTAGAAAATGACTTTCAGGAGAAAAGATAGATGTGGAAGGCTGCAGTGAGAGCAAGAAACTTGTCATTTTAGGGTGAGAGCGATACATAGAGATGGAAGTTCTCCAATTACAGGAAGCGAAATGCAGACAGGTAACACTTTGTTATGTGATAGGAACGGACAACTTAGGTTATCCATTTCAGTGCCTTTGGTGAAGATTTAAATTATTTTTCAATAGGTGAGATGTTGAATTGATGGTTTTTAGACCGTGACATGATACCTAGATGGGCATGAACTGGCTAGGTTTGCCTTACATTTATGTTCGAAAGGGTTGTGACCAATGATAGAGCTTTTTTTAAACATTTAATATGCTTGCCACCGGTTATACAGTGTACAAAACTTTAGATTTCACAGCAATACTAAATAAAATCACTTGTTTTGCTTTTTTTGTGTGTGTATGAGTGAACATGGCATAACTTTACATTTATCTCTATAAAATTTGCTTTTTCATCCTTATTAGTCAGAAATTAGTTTCATTCTCATAGAGGTTTCCAATAAATAATTTCCACTGGTTTATGTTAAAGTTACAAAATTTTAGAAATAGTTTTTAAAGTATTTTAAAGGCAGGACTTAGAAGACTAGAATTTTTCTAAGCGAATTTTATGTTTCAAGGTTGTTATTTACTTAAGGCTTAGGTGTAGTCCAACAAACTGTTAGAATATATTTGTTGTGAAGAGTCATTTCACTACTTTAGAAAAATATAGCTTAAAATTTACATTAATAATTTTATTAACTCATTCAAAACAAAAATTGAAATGTGTTGAGTTATTTAAATTAGCTCTAAGTTCTATTTCTTGAGTAAATGAGATTTATAAACATTAATTAAAATGGTTAAAGAGTAAATATCACACATACATTAAAATTTTTTGTAAAAATATATTGTGTGTATGCATGTGTTTCTGAACAAAAAGATGCATGTTTTGCTTCAGATCAGGATAACAATAGATATATCTGACTATTTCGGAACAATGAGAACAAATAGTTTTATTTGAAAATACCTGTAAAGATTTTACAGCTGATGTGCACAAAATCAAATGAGCATAAATATTATATGTATATGTCCATAGAATTCACCCCATCTTATCTCCTACAAACTTAGATGGTACTGCTACTTCTAGCTGCTTTACTTTTCGCTATTACTGAATAGAACCCATAGACTCAGGCTGGAAGGCATTCAAGTTTGTGTCCTTCAGTTGAATCCCCAGAATTAGGACAGCTATCTTTGGGGAAGAGTAGGTGTCCTTTCTCAGAGCCAACCAGTCTGCATAGTAATTATTTCCTTAAGAGCCATGACCATGATAAACATCACTTGAATGTTACAAGTTTTTCTCCTACGACTTTCTCCTGGAGCCTGAATTTCCCCAGATGCCTGGTCTTTGATCAGTCTGAGTCCTGGTCTTGGCAGGGTCTGACGGAGCACACTGCTCTGTCCCCAGAAGCGCCTTTCAGTGCCGCACAGAATCCCACTGTGCCACAGAGATAATACGTAATGATAATGTTTCTCATCTAATTTATCTCCACTAATTCCTTGAGAGTGAATGTCAAAAAATTGCTTTGCTTCGAACATTTGCAGTCAGTAGGTGGCCTCTGGAGCCGGGCTTCCTGGGTTTCAATCTCAGCTCCACCTCTTACTGGCTGTGCTGCTTGGGGCAAGTAACTTAACCCAGTGGTCAGCAAACCGTGGCTCGCGAGCCACATGCGGCTCTTTGGCCCCTTGAGTGTGGCTCTTCCACAAAATACCATGTGTGGGCGCGCACGTACAGTGTGATTGAAACTTTGTGGCCCATGCACAGAAGTCGGTTTTCAGCCTGGGCCAGTCATTGTCATGATTTAATTTTATGGATATTGTAAGGTAAATTGTAAGGAATTTAATTTTATCAATACATAATATCGTTGTTAAGTATGATACCAAGTTTTATTCAACATACCTATAGTTTAACTAAGACTTAAAACTTTAAGTAAAGTTTATTAAGTTAATTTTAGGGAAGGTTGTGGAGTGAAAGAAGATGTAGTGTTGAGGATTGAGAAAGGTATGTTGAGATGGTTTGGACATATAGAGAGGATGAACGAAAGGAGATAGACGAAACAAGTACACAAGATGAGTGTGGATGGGAGAGTTGGAAGGGGTCGACCTCAGCGAACGTACCTCAATCAGATTGAGGATGTTTTTAGCAAAGGCCAGTTTAGGAGTACCCTAATTAAGTTAATAACAATGTACCTACCTATATAGTTTAAGTTTTAAAAATTTGGCTCTCAAAAGAAATTTCAATTGTTGTACTGCTGATATTTGGCTCTGTTGACTAATGAGTTTGCCGACCACTGACCTAACCTCCCTGTGCTTCGTTTTCCTCACCTGTGAAATGGGACAGTAATAGCAGCCTATCTTTTAGGATCACTGTGAGGATTGGGTGACTTGAGGGTCAAATGAGTTAATTTGTAAACCACATGGAATAGTGCCTGGCACTTGGTAAGCAACCAGTGGATATCATTTATAACTATTAGTGTAGGAGACTATCTCCTCACAGCAGTGGTTCTAGATTGCACATCAGAACTATCCAACAAAATGTTTAAAAATCCCCATATCCGAGTCTCAACTTACACCGACTAGATTAGCATCTTGAGAGATAATGGCCATCGTGTGCCCTTCTTTTAAAAAGTTTTACAGTTGTTTCTAATATCCAGCCGTATTAATTGGTGTCATGTTATAGCTACAGACTTAGTGATCATGATATGTTTCATTGACCCTAGACAATTACCTAATATCAATATTTATGTGGAGATCGTAAATGAGAAGCTGAGGCTAATTTCGTCTCTGCCATATACACACAACGTTCAAAAGAAGAGCACATGGGATCAAAGTTGATCTATGAAAATAAACTGTAGAGAAAGAGAGAAATCAAGAATTCTGTAAAGTTCCTTAGAGTCAGTGGTTCTCAACCTTCTGGCCCTTTAAATACAGTTCCTCATGCTGTGACCCAACCATAAAATTATTTTCGTTGCTACTTCATAACGGTAATGTTGCTACTGTTATAAATCGTAATGTAAACATTTGATATGCAGGATGATTTTAGGTGACCCCTGTGAAAGGGTCGTTCGACCACCAAAGGGGTCGCGACCCACAGGTTGAGAACCGCTGCTTAGAGTGAACAGTCATTTGCTGAGGGATTGGTGATAAATTGACTGGCTCTATTTGAACCAGAATATACTTCTGAATGTCACTATATCTTAAATGTCACCAAGATTTCCACCGCATTTTACTCGGGATAAACTTTTCATTTTATTCCTGGTATTTTGTTAGCTAAGATTTATTAAAGGCCCTTTGGGAGTGAAATACTGTTCTGTGGGCTTTGCATGATTTTATCACAGCAATGCAATGAACTAGAAACTATTAATATCACCATTTTACCTATAAGGGAACTGTGGTCAAAGAGACTAAGCAATTTGCCCCAAACCACACAATTTATAAATCAGACAGCCAGGATTTTAAGCATTTTAACCTTAAAGAGTCAACTCCAGGAACACATTCTTAAAACCACTACTCTGTGCTGCTGCCTCCCTCAACCACAGTTCTTCAGTCGGATCCTTTTGAGAATAAATATATTCCTTTATAGAGACTATTGTTTCTGGGAAACACAAGCACTCTTATCTAGGAATTCCTTTTTCTCTCCTGACTTTTATCTTCAGCCACCAGATGTGGTCACTAACAGACCTTCTCAGGGGCAATTGCTGTTCTTAGCATTTCAAGTTTGAATGTTATTGAGCACTGTTTTCCATTTTCTCCTAATAGTTACCATGGGAGAATGCAGCCGTTTCTCTGTCAGGTTATTTTCTTTAGGCAGGATTACATAATTCATATTAATAATGTGCTCAACCAGGTGAAACGGATCATTCCTAGGAAAGACTGTGACTTCAAATTTCTCAGATAAATACTTCTTTAACCATATCATCCTGATTTTCTCGGCCCCCAGTACTTACCAGATTTTCCATACCTCAATCTGACAAAGATTTTTTAAAAATCTATCCTTTCTTTGTTTAGTGCTCAAGGCCTTCCACCCATATGGGGGATATAGCTCATAGCTTCTTAGTGCTAATGAAACATGAACTTCTTCAAAGTTTGAAATAGTAACAGCTGTGGGACTTCAATGAATTACTGTGTCTCTTAGACCAGCAGATAGTTATGCATGCAAACCAAACCTACACATCTACGCTCCTACAGCGAAATGGCTCTGTCACTGGGAGCATCCTTCCTCCCACCCCAGCTTCATGGGAACAGAGCCCCAGCTTCACTGTGAAAAATGGGACTACTCACATTCATAGATCTTCAAATTGGGTAATATTGAACCATGCAAGCTAGAAGCTGAATATGTGAAGTCCATTCTTCTGCCCTTATCAATTTCATCAGACCTGGCCCTGTGAGTCAGTGTGAGCCAATGGGGCTATGAGGTTCAAAAATAATTTTCTTTTCACCTTCTACGTTCTTCTGGCTGAACTAACAATCGAATGAACATAGTACAGGTTAACAGGAAAAAGTGTCAAAAGTGTTTTACAGATGTACATGCAGGCATGCCACACAAATAGGAGACATGAGGACACGTTGGGCAATTGAGGTTTATATGTCAATATGGAGCTAAGGAGAAAGACAAGGGCTGTGTTTTGGGACTTCAAAGGGTTGGAAGGTAATTCACATGGAGATGGAAGATCAAATGTTTGCTGGTCCAGCTTTAACAATGGGACACAGAGAGGACTTTGGTCAATGGGCCTCTATACCACATACTAGTTTACAAAGTAAGAAAATATCCTATATAATAAAAGCCTAATACGCTAAGTGTCTGACCATTTGTTCGACCGTTTGACCAGTTGCTATGACGTGCACTGACCACCAGGGGGCTGAAGCTTTGACTGGTAGGTTAGCTTGCTGCTGGGGTCTGGGGATCAGGACTGGGCCAGATGGGCCGGACATGCCCTGTAGCCCTCCCGGGGTCCCTCCTTGGCCCCCATCGTGCAGTGGTGGTATCCCTTGGCCTGGCCTGTGCCCTCTTGCAATCCAGAACCCCTCGGCCCTTTGGAACATGTTGGAGAGCCGGTTTTGGCCCAGTCCCTGCAGGCCAGGACGAGGGACCCCACTGCTGCACAAATCCATGCACCAGGCCTCTAGTAGTTATATGTGATGATATCTCCCTTCCTTGAGCAAGTCTTCCATCTAAATTTCTTTTAGGCACTTAGGGGAAAGGTCAAAGTTATTTCCTGAGTCTTATCTTAAAAATAACCAGCTTAAGACAGTCAGTATCCAATGAGTTAATCAATGTGTATTTCAAAACATGGTCATACTAATAGGAAGCTACTACCTGTCATTGTTGATTATTTTTTAATTATTTAAACTTTGCGATATTTACAAATAAAAACATGTTTGAATAATCGCATTGTAATTATAGATGTGGGCTTTCAGAATAAAATTTATTATTCTTTTGACACTCTTTTGTATTCTGATTTCAAAGAATTCGGTTCTATTAAAATTATTATTTCATGAACTTTCTGTGGAATGCCTTTTGGCAATATAGTTGCTAAGTGGTCATTCAGCCAATGTTTAAATCTCTTGAGTTCTAATCTTGATTGGTTCTGTTAATTTCTGCTTCCTACATCAAAACATGAATCGTCCTGTTGCTGTCTCATTCCCTTGGTGCCAAATAGAAATTATGTTTACACATGAAAGCCTATTAGAAGTTTTAAAATATTCTTTTTAACTTTTTCCCCTCAAGCTCTAACATCTTCTGGATAAAGTCTCTAAACATCCACACGTTATTTGATTATTTTTTCAACAGGTAGTACATGCAATAAGGTGCTTTCCCCTTATGGATGTGACCACCATCTCAGAACAGAAAATTGGGGCGAGGAAGGTGCTGAAAGAGATTGTAACTTCTTCCACTTTTATGGAGTGATATTTTGAGGGAAGATTCTAAGAGAATACGTCTGAGCAGATAGCCTTTTCAGCTGATAGAACATGCTATAAATGTTATTAATCTTGGAAAAAATAAAATGACAGTAACAAATTAGAAAATGGGGAAGTTGAAGGGTTGAGAAGTTAATATGCTCATCGTAAAAACTAGAAAATCAAGCTACACCATCAATAATTGACATAACAAAAATGGAGATTTAGATATGGTATTTACAAATATGTAAGTATAAATAATAGAGTAATTTACAATGGTAATATAACTACATTGGGAAGAGGGGCATGATTTAAGTGAACTAAATATTAACCTTAGTATAGCAGAATATCAGTGGCTAATGTTAAATAACCCAATAAAAATGAGCATATATGTTCACATTTTTTAAAAAAGTTATGGTTAATTGTTTGCAGCTATGGAGAAGTGACATCAGAAAGGATTCAAAGTGCATGGATCTGATGAGCTTGACTCAGAGTAGGGAGGTTAGTCAGGAGATTATAGCTTTTAATTATAAGGTTCTCTGAACTTTTTTTCTCTCTGTATATTTTAACCATTTCTATATATTGCTTTTATTTAAAAATAATAATTTTGTTAAGTTCAGAAAAATGATTCTGTTCTGCCATTAATGTGCCTCTTAAATTTGTGTTATATTTAAACATTAATAGTTTACTATTAATGGAATAGTATTTCTATTATAGGAATTACTATAGAAATGGAATGCTAGAGGAAAGGAGAAAAATTTTTACTCTAAGAATAAAATAACTTTCAAATAATTTTTTAGATTTACTGTACTTGAAATATGCTAAGTAGAATATAGCCGTCAATTTAGGGAAGATTTTAAACTGTATTATGCTTTTTTTTAATAATCAAACAAGCACACAGTGGGCAGCAGGAAGCTTGAGATGAGGTCACTTTTCCTTCCTTACTTCATTCAATATCACATTTCATAAAATATGATTTTTTACTTTTTGCAATTTATTGGTAAGACAAGGTAGTTAGTGAGTGGGTTTTACAGTAAAAGCTAAACAAAATATGTCTGAGTAGAGTGATTTTTGCTTAGATACATGTTAGAATTTTTTATTGGTGCAAAAATAATCAGTCTTATAATTTTGCCATAAAATTTGATTAGGGACATAAAACTGGAGATTGTAATACTATTAAAATGCAGAGACTCTGCAATTTTGAAAAAATCTAATTTTGGAATGTGTCTCTTTTGGATTCCAGAGACAGAAGTTTTTTTTTACCCTAGGGTAAGAAATTTTTATCTGAACTCTGTTTTGAATTTTCTAAGACTTGATAATCAAGGCTTGGATGGAAAACATAATACATTATTCAGATATGCATTATGTCCTTGATCTTATAATTGCAGAGCAAGAATCCCAGCGATACACAGTTGCCATATCCCACATTGATGCTTCAGAAATTATATCTTCAACATATGTAAAATTATTTCTACTAGCAAGACAGTTATTTGGTGGGGACTAGAGAAGAGTAATTAACTTACAGAAAGTTAAATATTAAATCTCTATAAGGCATTAAATCTCTATAAATTATTATTCCTGTAAGCTTTTATTTTAGAAATAAAAATGATATGTTGAACAGTGAGCATAGAATTAGATGTTGTCCTTTCATATTGAAATCAGTTCTCTGGGTATTATTTAATTTATGCATAAAACATACTTATTATTACCTCTAATTTGAATTAAAAGCTCTTGCTGCATTAACTGTGTGGGTGAGAATGGTGAATAAGAGGATCCCACTAATGCTATGAATGAGTGGTGTGGTAAGCGTATGGTAGGAGGGATGGCGGGTTGCCACTACACTTCTTTTAAATGCATTTTCCCATGAGGATTGTTCTTTAAAATTTGACTAATGTATATGATGATGCTGTTCATCTTTTTAGTTATATTGTGAGTTAAAGAGACTTTAGGAGCTAGAATGAAAAATTTAACATTCTATATAATTTTGTTTTTCTAAGAAAATACAACCCAATTTTGCAACAACATAATGAACTTTAAAATATATCTTTTAGCTTGGTTGGTGTGGCTTAGGGGTTGTGCATTGACCCATGTACCAAGAGGTCACAGTTTGATTCCTGGTCAGGGCACATGCCCGGGTTCCAGGTTCAATCCCCAGTAGGGGTCGTGCAGGAGGCAGTAGATCAATGATTCTCATTGATGTTTCTATCTTTCTCCCCATCTCCCTTCTTCTCTCTGAAATCAATAAAAGCATTAAAAATATTTTGAAATATTATCAGTTCTTATACTTGAGGACACTGTGTGTGTGTGTGTATGTGCAATCATATTGGTTGGCATATCTATACTAATAAAAGGGAAATATGCTAATTAGACTGGATAGACCAGACGTCTTCCAGACGTCCTTCTGGACAAAGCCACAGTGGCTGCAAGGGCTGAGGGTTGGCAGTCTAGCGCCATGACCCCTTTTGCAGAGGCAGTGTGGGAGAGGTGGTGGCATGGGAGAGGCTGCAGTGTCGGCTGGTCCCGGTGTGACGCCTCCACAAAGGTTGACGGGGTGCAACCTGCTGTGCCTCAACCTCTCACAGCCCCTTCCCTAGCTGGCCTGGCCCCAGATCGCCCCCCACCCACCAGTGGGCGGGGGTGGGGCCAGCACTAAGAAGCGAGGGCTGAGGGCCGGCAGTCACAGTGGCCAGCAGTGGCAGCAGCAGCTGGGTGATGGGGGCAGCGCTTTCCCCTGATCGTCCAGGTCGCCTCTGGCAGAGGGAGGCCAGACTGTGGGGAGCGGGCCTAAGCCATCAGTAGGACATCCCCTGAGGACTCCCAGACTGTGAGAGGGGGCAGGCTGAGCTGAGGGATTCCCACCCCCCCACACCCCCCCCCCAATGCACGAATTTTCATGCATCAGGCCTCTAGTGTGTAAATAATATGCTTTGTATTTGTTTGTGAGCACTGTTATCAAGTTCAGCTGGCTCACTGAAGGAACGATAGCCTATGAAGCATTGTCATAAGTATTAATGATGTAATCTGAATGATTGTGCAGTGATGTAATTAAGAAATCCATAGTTCATAAAGACAAGGGAAAAAGTCTTGCGTGAACATATTGATGACAGTGTGGGAGAATTATTCTCTAGATGCACCTTGAAATCTTGGCCTGTCTTAGAGGCTTTGTCTGATTTGTTTCTGTCGCTTTCTTGACAGAAATTCAATTTAGGAAGGAAAGCCCTGAGACCAATGCATCTGTTAGCTGCTTTGTGAAGCATGGCATTGAAAACTGTCCCACACCTATTAGCCATCATGATGAGAAGACCTTAGTGATGATGGCACACACATGTCTCATCATCCTCTAACTTTATTTAAAATGACATGGGATTGGGCCCCACAAATGTCTGTTTCAAATGGGCTTAGATAATTTTTCCACTGAAACATACAGAAACAATCAAAATCACAGACCATAAAATGTTGTTCTTTAGAGTCTAAAGTTGAGATCACATTTTCTAAAGCATCCTTTGTAACTGCTCCTTTCACAGGCTTCCTTTATCTCCACCTGGGTTCTTATAATGCTCAGAGTCAATTCTAAATGTCTTTTTGCCATAAGCATGTGTATCTGAGAATTATTTGCTTTGCATTTACAGAATTGGTATCTGTTTGAACCGATACGTCTGAGAAGATTAATTTGTCTGGGAAGTGTTTTCCATTCACCTAAGTTCTTTTTCAGTGAGAGTGACTCGTATTGATAGATACTGGTGCCATCTGTGATTTGTCCTTGACCTTTTGAAGACTGAGATATTCAGCTAACTTTATTATTGCTGGTTACAGTCTGTCTCTTGACAATCACATTTTCACAAATAAGTTGCATTGAAGAAAGCAAACTTCTGGCATTTATAGTGCTTATATTGCCTAGTGTTAGATTTAATTCCATCAGAATACTTTAATGAAAAACCTACTGTAGGAGAGGTTGCACGACATCTAGCAGGGGAGACAAATAAAGGACTATTTGACAGAAGAATAATGCAGACATGTGTAAAGTGTTAATGGTGCATCTTTAGTGGAGAAAAGAAAAACGTTGCTGTTCATGGGAAAGAGCTAGTTTAAGGAAATTAGAGAAACTCCAGTAAGGTAATATTTGAGCTACACTTTGAAGGATGTATGTATTTTAACTTAATGTGGTAAGTACTGCATGTTCCCTGATTAGAGATCTCTTTTTCAGGAAACATTACTTCTATGAATGCTTCTTGAGGACACAATTCTGATTTTGGGTTGCTAGGATAAATGCAGATGTAAGCACATTTTAAAAAAATACAGGTCCTTTAGGTGGATGCTTTACAGATGAGGATTATTACTATCAGTATCCCCTTCCTTCAGCCATGATCCAGGAAGCCCAGAGTAACTAAAACCAGATAGTAAATTAAGATCAGTAGCCTGAGAAAACGCAGTCATTTTCTTGGCTGCCTGATGGGCAATACTAAGGTCCAAGCTTTTGTCTGTAATGAAAACTTTATAAACTGAAATATTTAATGATCTCCCCATGATTCTATTCATTTAACCACCGTATACATAGAAAGAAGCTATATATATATATATATATATATATATATATATATATATTATTCATGTGTGAATATATATAAAGCTTCTGTTTAAAGTATACTCTCTTTTGATATTCCAAATGGCTTAAGCCATATTCCTTAGTACTTCAAACTATATGTCAGTAATCCCATTTGACCACCATCAGTTGCTTCAACCTAAGTATTCATCAGGCTCACTGAGGGAAACTAATAAAAATGCAGAAGCCTGAGCCTGACATTGGATATTTTTGTGTAGTAAGTCTGGGAAGAAAAATAAAATAAGGACTTTTAGTATGTAATTTAGGCTGCTCTGATTCAGTCCGTCTATGATATGGGGCCTGGAAGCCATTGATCTAGGCTTTGTATATCAGCTAGTGGAAATACACATTTCTTACATTTCCGTTCTGTGCTTTTGTTTTCAAGCTATCACTGGTCCCCAAGCAAAAAGTCTCCCAGAATTTGAAACTGATTGTAACCAGATGGAGGTGAGGGATACAATATAATTAAATTCATTATCAGTACTCATAACCAGTCAGCCACTTTTGCCTTGAGCTGCCCTGCCAGGAGATGATGGGGGAATAAATGGGAGTGTTTTATATTCCTCCCTGTTCACTTGCAGTTCTATTTTCATGTTAAACATCTGGATGATTAATAACTTATTAATATTCTGCCATAGGAAGCTCTCAATTTGTCAAGGTTGAAAGCCTTACTGCCAAGCTATCAGGATTGGCATTCCCAGTTGTACCTGAATTGTCTTTTCTATGATCATCGTTTCATGTCACGTTTTCTATATATATAGAAAGAAATATATTTTTTTAATGGCAATTTTCCTTTTGCTACTAAACCTCCTTCTAGTCTTGCAATTCCTTTCAAAGTCATTCACACTAGAAGCCTGGAGGCTTGCCCTAACTCCTGGTTCCCAGGAGACTCCTTGCATCTGTACCTCCTCCAGTCTTCCCTACAGAGTGAGTAATAACAACTTTCACCCAATGCTTTAGAGCAACCTTCAGGACGCTTTCTGGATACTTTTCTTTCATTTACACCCCACCTCAATTTATTCTCCAGCTATCTCAAACACTTATTCGTCCAGCTCCACAATGTATCCCCAACAACTGATGATGGTCAAATGGGATTACTGACATATCTTTGGAAGTACTAAGGAATACGGTTTTAGCCATTTGGAATATCAAAAGACAGTAGACTCTCAGTTCGCTTCTCTCTGACAACTAAGCTGCCGTCTTATGTCACTACTATTGCCTGTCTTCCCATTGTTGCCTATCTCCCATTCATTATCCACAGAGCAGCAAGCAGCAACTTCGTAATAATTAAGAATGATGCCATCACTCCCTCAGTAGTGATGCCCGATGTGATTCTGATTGCACTGAATAAAATGCTAAAGACTTAACTTACTTACGAAGCTATCCTTATTAATATGGCTTCTGCCCACCTCTTTTACCACACATATACTAGTAACACATTCCCACAAGCCTATTTTGATCTAGACATGCAGTCTGTAATTCTCTTCTTTGAACATTCAAGCTCATTCTTTCTGGGCCACTGCCCTTTGCTCTCCACTGGGGCACTTGACCCTGACTGTCTCCTTGTTAATCAGTCTAAATTCAAACATCAGCCACTTCTGATATTCCTTCTCTAATCAGCCTCACTATAGTGCCAATATTTCATATTCACTCTCAATATTTGACCCCAATTCATTGTTTCATGGACTTAAATATTTTAAATTGCACATTGATTTCATTAAATTTTGCTCCCCATAAAGTATATGATTTTGTTTGTCTTATTATTCCTATATTCCTCACCCTGGAAAAGTGTTTTTCATATTGTAGGTACACAATAAATATTCATTTAAAAATATAATTCAATGCATAATACATTTCAATGCATAATAATTTGAATTCCTGACTTTCTTTTTTCTGTTCTGAAATTCCCTGGATTGTGAAAGGTCTTTAGTATGTTTTCTTTTCTAAAACCCCCAATTACAATGTTCAGTAATTCTTCTTTCCCTAGTTTTGATCTCACTGCAATCCATTTCCACAGATTTAAGTATTCAACAAAGTTAAAATTTTAAACGAATAAAATGATGTGTTTTTATAGTTTAGTCTCCATTTTTATTTCTCCCTTCATTTTCTGCTATCTTCCCCTTATTAACCCTACTATCCAATCATAGAAAACTATGAATAGACTCAGACATACCATATTAATTTGTAAGTTATGTCTTTGCCCATGTTAGCACATTATTGCTATGGATGTTCACTAATGTCAGTTCTCTCCTTTTCATGGCAGTTAATGGCTTGCACAAGTCTCTATCTTAGCATTTATTGTGCTATATGGTAATTATTATCTATCTATATCTACATATACTTCATTTATGCAAATTGAATGAGGGATGGATGGATGGAAGAGATACTGTTAATTGATAATCATCATGTGGACAAGATTCTTTTTTTTTTTTTAAATATATTTTATTGATTTTTTTACAGAGAGGAAGGGAGAGAGATAGAGAGTTAGAAACATCGATGAGAGAGAAACATCGATCAGCTGCCTCCTGCACATCTCCTACTGGGGATGTGCCCGCAACCCAGGCACATGCCCTTGACCGGAATCAAACCTGGGACCCTTCAGTCCGCAAGCCGACGCTCTATCCCCTGAGCCAAACCGGTTTTGGCATGGACAAGATTCTTTATAAATCATGTGAGTGTTGCCTTGTCATAGGGCTTTCCACATGTTAAGGGCTTAACAGCATTTGTTAAATGAATGCATAAAATCACTAAGTACTTAGTAAGTGAGTAGTTAAAATAATAGTATTCTCACACATTTGTCTAAAGGAGAATTGTCTACCTCTTTAAAAAGTATAGTTTTTTTTTGTGTTTCACACCTGTGTCTGCTAATATTGTAGTCACTAGTTTCTGAGCTACAGAACACTGGGAATGTTGCTAATCCAAACTGAGATGTGCTATAAGTATAAAATGCATATGTAGACTTGGTAAAAAATGTGTGTAAAAATCCAGGTAACTTAAATGAATTACATATCGAAATGTTAATAATTTAGATATATTGGGTAACATAAGATATATAGTTAAAATTGATTCACCTGTTTCTTTTTACTTCTTTGGTGTGACAACTGGAAAATGTAGAATTACATATATAGTTTGTATTTTACTACAATTTTAACTGTCGAATTTTCAATATGGCTTTTATTTATTAAGAGCAGTCATGACTAGACACACATGACTAGACACTATTTATGCCAATGATGCTACTCTGTTCCTAGGAATAGCTCTTGTAATCACTCTTTTTTTTAATTTTCAGGATGAAATAGTTAAGTTATATGAGTATCACATAACTTTTTATTTGTGTCTCTAATTTATTAGTAACTCTCCTAAAGCATAATAATTGACTCAGTTTCCTTTTTACCTCCATCGCCTGAAATAATCTAGGTATTGTTTCCAAAATTTTAGAATATGCCCAACTTTAGTATCAGAAACTATATTTCCTTTAATTTCCTTTATATTTTATTCAGCTTTATCTTATTCAGCTTCCAGGTGTTTGAGTATTTTGGGTTGTTTTTATTGTAGTTTATTTCTAATATTATGCCATCGTGGTCTGCGAAGACGCTTTTTATGATTTCAATCTTCTTGAATTTGGGGATACTTTGCTTGTGACCCAATATATGGTCTATTTTTGAATATGTGTCACGAGCACTTGAGTAGAATGTATATTCCGTGGCACTGGGGTGAAGTGTTCTGAAGATGTCTATTAAGTCCATCTGATCTAGTGAGTCACTTAGTATTGCTGTATCTTTGCTGATTGTCTGTCTAGAGGACTTATCCAGTGATGACAGTGGTGTATTAAAGTCCCCTACTATGATTGTATTGTTGTCGATCTCTCCTTTGATATCTTCCAGAAGATTTTTTTATGTATTTGGGTGCTCCTGCATTGGGTGCATATATGTTTATCAGGGTTATATCTTCTTGTTGTATTGATCCTTTTAGTATTATGAAGTGGCCTTCCGTATCTCTTGTTATGGCCTTCACTTTGAGGTCTATTTTGTCCGATATAAGTATTGCTACCCCAGCTTTCTTTTCTTTTCCATTAGCCTGAAAGATATTTTTCCATCCCTTCACTTTCAGTCTGTGTGAGTCCTTTCTAATGAGGTGGGTCTCTTGTAGACAGCAAATGTATGGGTCATGATTTTTTATCCATTCAGCCACTCGATATCTTTTGGTTGGAGCATTTAGCCCATTTACATTTAAAGTTATTATTGAAAGGTACTTGTTTGTAGCCATTTCTTTTTTTGTGTGTGGCTGTTTTCTTTCTGGGATTTTTATTTCTTCTTTTTACACCAGTCCCTTTAGCATTTCTTGCATTGCTGGCTTGGTGGTGATAAACTCCCTTAGCCTTTTTTTTGTCTGTGAAGCTTCTTATTTCCCCTTCAATTTTGAATGATAGCCTTGCTGGATAGAGTATTCTTGGATTCAGTCCTTTGCTTTGCATCACTTTGTAAATTTCCGTCCATTCTTTTCTGGCCTGATGTGTTTCTGTTGAGAAATCATTTGATAATCTAATGGGAGATCCCTTGTATGTAACTTTCCGTCTCTCTCTTGCAGCCTGTAAGATTCTCTCTTTGTCCTGAATATTTGCCATGGTAATTATGATGTGTCTTGGCGTGGGTCTTTTCGGGTTCACCTTGCTTGGGACTCTCTGAGCTTGTGTGACTTTTTTCTTCCCCACCTCAGGGAAGTTTTCTGATATTATTTCTTCCAATAGGTTTTCTAATCCTTGTTCCTCTTTCTGTTGTTCTGGCACCCCTATTATTCGTATGTTCTTTCGTTTCATGTTGTCCCAAAGCTCCCTTAGGCTCTCCTCCTGTCTTTTAATTTTTTTCTCCAACTGAAGTACAGTTTGGGTGTGTTTTGCTTCCCTGTCTTCTAATTCACTAATTCGGTCTTCCGCTTCTCCTAGTCTACTGTTGATACTTTCAATGGTGTTCTTTATTGCAGCTATATCGCACTTCATTTCTTCTTGGGTCTTACTTAAGTTGTCGATTTTTTCATCTGTTTCTTCTTGCTTCTTGGATAAGTTGTCGATTTTTTCCTCCATCCGGTGTATGCACTCTAGGACCCTTATTCTGAATTCTTTTTCTGTCATGTTGTATGCCTCTGTATCACTTAGCTGCTTTTCTGGCGAGTCCTCCTTTTCTTTCCTTTGGGGATTTCTTTGTCTACCCATGTTTGATCTCACTGACGTATATAGATATTGAGTCGTTCAGTGGCTGCTCCCTAGGTGGCAGTGGCTCCTCGGTCTGTGGTTGCTCCTTGGGCGGTTGTGGTAGCAGCTGCTCCTCTGTTGGTAGCGGGTCTTCTGATGGGTGCTGTTCACAGCTGTTGTGGCTCTTCTGGCTGGTGGAGGGAGGCTTCATCCACAGCAGCTGTTCCTCAGACAGAGCGTGTGGAGATCAGGAGGCCGCTGTTGCTTGGATCTGCTTTCTGTGGGGAGAAGCAGGGTTCCTCTGAGTTCACGTAGTCGCGCTGCTTGAGAGCTGTTGTTGCCGGGATAGTAGCTGGTCTCTGGATGCTGGTGACAGTCACCCAAGATGGCACGGTCTCCGCGGCTGTGCCGGCGCACCTGGAGAGGTTTCAGCCTCAGCCTCTAACCGTTCCCTTTATCTAGGATTTCTCTGTCTTTCCTGGCTGCAGACTGTCTCAGCTGAAACTCCTCTGCTTATTCGGGCTGTATGCTACCCGTTTCAGCTGCCCGCCCTTATCTGCTCCGGGACAAGGCACCGACACGTCTGTCTAAACCTCCGCCATTTTCTTCCTCCTCCAGCTTTATCTTAAATGCCTTACTTGCATTGATTTTTAATTTATACACTCCCCTATACTATTTGAAAAATTTATAATTTTATGTTTATTTATTTACTGTAAGGCAAATTCAGTAACTAAAAACTTCCATGTAATTATTTCTTCAGTTGAGTAAAAGTGAGGTTCTACAAAAGTTTGCTTATGCAGGTATAGATAACCCACTAAACACTCCAGGTTTAGGATCACATTTGCTTAGGGTTGTAAGAGGAAGGGGATTTTGTTAAAGAATAAGTCCAAAGTCAAGAACACAGTATCTACTTCACTGTACAGAATCAGGCTTTGGGATTTATGTCTAATTATTCATCAAGCTCATCTCTGATGCCATGTCCTATTTTAGGACTGCATTGTCTCTTACCTGGATGATTTCAACATTCTCCTGTCTTTTTTTTCTCTCCAGTATTATCTCCATCAAATCTATTATCCAAGCAACTACCTGGTAGATTATTAAATAATTATAATCTAAAAATATCTCTTTCCTAAGTAAGAGCCTCTGTTAATCATTAACTATGCACCCATTAAGTGCAGAGATGAAGTCTAAACCTCTTGGGAGGGCACACATGTTCAATTGAACTTTTGGCTGCTTCTCCAACATTGTGTCTTGCTCCTTAGCTCTACCTCCTGCCATCTTTTCTAGCAACACCAATCATGCCTTCCTCTTTCTCATCCTTGTACCCTGCTCCTCTGCTTGCCTTTACTGAATCCTTTTGTTGCCCTCTCCTGAATAACCAATTGATTTGCCTATCATTTTGGTACCCAATTTTATTATGAATCTGCTTATTAAAAATCACCCCATTGCACTGTTTCATAAGGCTGAGATCTTGCCTTATTTTCTGAGGCTCATTTTCTTCATCAGCAAAATGAGAATGACATATTACTTTGTAGGAAGATTAAGGTAATACATGTGCCTGGAAAATAGGCAGTGCTCATTAAGTGTTAGTTTGTGATTCCTGTTGTTATTATAATTATCAAAACTAGTCACAGTTTGTTTATCATATTGTTGACATCTTGTAGGCACTCAGTATAGATGTGCAGACTGAATAAAGAACAGGTGATCAACTGCACTGAGGAGCCCAGGAATAAGAAATAGGAAGAGAACTAAATTGAACTATGAAGGACAAAACTGTGAAAAAGAAAGCTTGAGGCCAGAAATTTCCAACTGAAGCCAGCAATGCCTCCAACCTGGACTGAACCTTGATCACTCAATTTGACGGTCCCCTGAGGAGTCATTTTCCACTCAGTCATTATAAGTTCCTAAGAGATCTTAGTAAGTATCAGGTGATGTTGGATAGGACTGAGAGAACATACATAGTGCTAAAATAGGACTTTCAATTATCCTCTGCAATAATATCCTAATTCATTTCCTACAGGTTTTTTTTTTTTTTTTTTTTTACTACTTATTTGGCTCTTTTCTACTTAAACAATAGATGGCTAGAATATTTTTTTTAGCGAACTGGCCAGAATGTTAGCTAAAATCCCCTTTATATTTTCTGTATTATTTTATCAACACTGATCAAGTCACTTCCAAGTTGTCCTAATTCCAGATCACAGAGTCAGAATCTTCATTGTGTTTGGGTATAACAACAAAAACTGCAAGAACTATGGTTTTTTAAAAGAAAAAAAAGAGAGAGGAAAGAAAAAGGGTTTGTGAAAAATTCAGAAAAAAAAAACCCCAACAAATGGGTGTGAAAGGTGTTTCCTACTGGATAAAATGGGGTTACCCACATCCATCATAAAAACCAATGTAATTACGTCTTATGATACATGGGGTTTTGTTGTTATGGTTGCCGTTGACCTATTTTTAGGTCACAAACCTCAGTGGAGAATTTAAGAAAGCTTTTTTTTTTCTCCCAAGAAAAATGCAAGTAAATACAAACTTTTTCCATTTAATTTTAGGGAATAGGACCCAAAGGATGCACCTTAGTTTAATAACTTCTGACAAATTATATAAATTAGGATTCATGATACTAAACTCTACTCAGTTTCCTGTCTCCTGCTAAAGGTTTTTTTCTTCTAAGTTATAACACTTGTGTTACTGCTTTAGCACTTGGTATCCACTCCCATCATTTACATATGCAGATGCTAATCTCTAAATTCTACTAGAAAGTTTGTTTCCAGTAGAAAGTTTTAGAAAAAATATCCAACCTTTCAAAAGTTGTCCTACATGCCCAGTATATTATTTGGGCATTATCTCAGAGAGATAATTGCATGTTTCTTGAATTTCAATCATGTGTGTCTAAATATCTAGCGACAAAATCAGTAATTTAAATTTCTTGAAGGGTGGTTTTACATCAACCTTCCGTTTAAGTTTTACACTAGGCTAATATACATTCTTTCTGTATTCTCAATTTTTGTCATGTTCATGTAAAAACTGTAGATCATTGAAATACCTTGAATATTTGGGTCATATATTTTTACAATAGTGTTCATAGTATTTTTCCCTTTTTTGATATTTTCACATATTTGTGAATTTTTAGTTATTGGGAAATGTCACCAACATTTGGTGATAAGTTATATATGAAATTAATTTTAAATTATAAAATTGTATGAATATATGTATTTGTTGAACATATGTCTTCAGCAAATTGCTAGATGCTTGGAGTACAAAGAGATTGTTCTAGTTAGGACTCTGCCCCAGTGAGGCCTAGAAGATAGAATGTAAACCATTAAGCCACAAAATGGATCTGCAATTATAATTTGTGATAAATGGAATAGAGGGAAAAGCAGGATACTGTGATATAGAATAACCTGTGAAGGGCTTCACTTCTTTGAGAAATATATATTTTGGGTAATATAGTGAGGAGAATAGAATGACTAGCCTCTGGCCACATGAAAATGGAGAACAAAATTTCCATCAAAGAGAGAAACATGCTTGTGCTGCGATGATCTTGGTATATTTAGGGAACTGAATGAAGGTCAGTGTGCTGACATATATAAACTATTGGAAGGATGTCAATGTGATTTGAGAGGCAAGTTTAATATCATGCAAGGTCTTGAGGGCCACATTAAAAAGTTTGAATTTCACTTAAATGTAATTAGGGCTGCCCTAGCCGGTTTGGCAAACTGGATAGAGCATTGGCCTGGGGACTAAAGGGTCCCAGGATTGATTCCGGTCAAGGGCATGTACCGTGGTTGCAGGAACATCCCCAGTAGGGGGTGTGCAAGAGGCAGCTGATCCATGCTTCTCTCTCATCGATGTTTCTAGCTCTCTATCCTTCTCCCTTCCTCTCTGTAAAAAATCAATAAAATATATATGAAAAAAAATGTAATGAGGGCTATTTAATGATTTCACCCTGGGAAATGACATAATCATAATCTCATTTTAAATATTGTTTTAAATAGTTTATAAAAACAATGGATTGGAATTGGGCAAATATGGTGGCAGGGAAACCATTTTGGAGGCTATTTTTCTAGTATTGCTAAAGAAAATATGATCATTTGAATTAAGAAGCTATAGTGATGATAGGAGAAAATAGATACAAGATATATTAGGGAATAGAGTTTACAGACTGAGGTGGGGGCTGTATAACTTAATAACTTAATGTTATAAAATAATTTAATGAGTGTGGGTATCATTTATAGAGATGCTGAAAACTAGAAGAGTGGCAGGACTGGTAGTTCAATTTTGAATATGTTAATTTGAGAAGTCTGTGAGATACATCACAGTTGATAGCCCAGAGAAGAGAATAAGGCTTGATATAGAAAGGTCTGACTCATCAGTATCTAAATGGTATTTAAAGCCATGGTCCTAGATGAGATCTCCTGAGGTGAAAATATGAAATGAGAAGAGAAGTGGATTCAAATGTAGGATTCAAAGGCCATCTCGAAAAGTAAATTGAGGAAGAACGATTGGAAAGATAACAGGATAAAGGAAAGAGAGAGAGAGATCGAGGAGGGGGGCGAGCGATCAGAAATCCAGGAGAAAGGAATGGTAATCGGAGATCTCTGAAGGTGAGGAATGTAAGTCCAGTGAGTTTGGAAAAATGCCTGTCATTGGTGATTCTCTTTAAAGCAATTCACTAAGATGCTAGAAGTCAGACTGAATTGGGTTTTTAAAAGAAGGAGAAGTAAAGGAGTAGGCACAGTGATTATAGGCAATTTTCAAGAATCTTTACCTCTAAAAGTGTAGAAAGTGTTTGGGGAAAGAGTAGCATTTTGAAGACAGGAGATAAAGCAGACATTTTAAACATATGTTCTCTGCTTACTCCCCTCTCTATAGTCTTCTGTTAAAGTCAGTAGATACTAGTAGAGAATGTTTAAATGACTAGAGAAATAACCCCTTTAGAGCAGTGGTTCTCAACCTTCCTAACGCCGTGACCCTTTAATACAGTTCCTCATGTTGTGGTGACCCCCAACCATAGAATTATTTTCGTTGCTACTTCATAACTGTAATTTTGCTACTGTTATGAATCGTCATGTAAATATCTGATCTGCAGGATGTATTTTCATTGTTACAAATTGAACATAATTAAAGCATAGTGATTAATCATAAAAACAATATGTAATTATATATGTTTTCCGATGGTCTTAGGTAACCCCTGTGAAAGTGTCGTTCGACCCCCAAAGGGGTCATGACCCACAGGTTGAGAACCTCTGCTTTAGAGTATATAGAAGCAGGTTGCAAATGAAGGTAATATAATCCTTTCAATGTAATACAATGATTATTGAGAATTGTGCATATTCATTTCCAGACTTTTTTACTTAGATACATACTTTTTTATTAATCGCAACAGTAGAAATAATAGGATAAATCTCAAAACATCCTATGGTCTTCTAATGTACGGAAAGTATAATATACATTTTGGATCTTAAAACCAAAGGACTGAGCCAATAATTAAAGATTTCTCTGGTTTAAAGAGGAAGAATGGTCACATTGCTATAAAGGTGAAAAAGTATGGGCTTAGGTATAAAGACAAATAGTCCTCTTTATGTTGAGATGGAGTCAAATGGCTTTGAATTTGAAAGTAAATGTTGTATACAGGATTAGCAGAAAGCAGATTGTAGATATACATTTCTAAACTATTCATGAAGTCAGATTCAAATTAATAAGACATCTAGCAGACACTACATTAGAATATAGAGAACAATATTGGGTATGGCATGGGGAATGAGGTATATGAGTGGCTATGAAGAATGAAGAAGAGAGGAAGAGGAGAGTTTTGCTTAATAGGGGATAAAAATGGGGAGTAGACACAAAGCAGAAAGTGAGGATTTGGATTTTGCTATATACCAATAGGAGATGGTGGGTCTGACTCTGACTCTGGGTATATAGTGTTAGAATTGAATTAGTTTTTAAGACACCTGCTGTGTCCCAAAATTGCTTGATGTGTAAAAGACGACCCTACATTTAGTGAGCAGAAGTGACAAGTGAAGTTAGAGTATTGAGAGCAGAGTAGAGTGGAAGATTGTTTTTCCTTTATAATTTGATATTCAAGACCAGATCCACAGTATGCTATCATTATGAACTGTGGCAGCTGAAACTATGACTGAAGGGTTTCGTTCTTACAGACTAAAACCCTTTTGCTATTGCATAATGGAACATTGAGAAGCCACCTTCCCTACATATTTCCATGTCCATCATTTTCTAGATATGAAGATTGATTGACTTTGTCTATTTTCATTCAATAAAATTTGAAAAATGAGAGTAACCCCTGTCCACATGAGGCTATCAAGCACTTGAAATATAACTAGACCTAATTATGATGTGCTATATGTGTAAAATAAACAGATTTTTGAAACAGTTCAAAAAAGTAATATAAAATACCTCAACAATTTTTATATTATATGTTGAAATGATATTTTTGATATATCAGATTAAATAAAATATTAAAACTAAAGAAAAGTTAGTGAAGATGTAGTTGTTTTATAGATCCTATTTTCTCCATGGGAAGCAAATTTTTGTTGTTTTTCCGATAATTGATAGGATAAATTATAAATTTGCCATGTAAATGACTTATATTTTTTAAAAATCTCTAAATAATACCTTTTTATTTATTAAAATTAGATTAAACCAGGATGGTGCATAATATTATTACAATAGGATTTCACTTTTCTTTTTTGTTTTTTCACTGAGGGAATTGGTAAACCAAAGAACACAGAATACAGAGTGCTAGACTGCAGGGTTGGGTTGGGGTCAGTAGGGAAGGGGAAGTAGATGAGCATGAAGGCACTGGGTCCCTGAACATCAGAGAAAGAGGAAATAGTCTAAATGAAATCTTTGGCCACATTTATATTTTGCTCAGTGATAGATTGGACTGTGAGCATAAATCAAAGCCTGTCACATTACCAGTGCTTGCTGGAAGCCCCAAACCAAGCTTGTATTCCTATTGGCATATGGTGCTACCCTGAGTCTTGTATGGCTGTGAATCTCTGTCTTGACTTACAGCATAAAAGAACACTGTGAAAATGAGAACTTATTGCTTGGCACCACCTAAGAAACTTAATCCTGTTCAATCTTCCTAAATGATGCGTAGGAGAGATTTTACACTAGTGAAATGTCTTTCTTGTTTCCTAGTGTTACATCTGCATGTGCATCAGGGGAAAATCCTGGAAAAGAATGTGGTCATCTGTGACTACATAGCCTAGTGTATGGGGTTGCCTGCATCCTATTCAATGTTATACTATTAGGCTGGGAGATTGTATATTTCCCCCTCTATTTTAACATTATGTTCCTTTCTCATATAAGATATTCCTGGTGGGACAATGATAGCAAGAGTACTCTGTTTGACTTGGTTCTTTGAGCATGAGACGCACTGAAAGTCCCTTGGATGACCTGTTTGTCCAGTGGTTAGAACGTCAGCCCACACACCAAAGGGTCTTGGGTTTGATCCCAAGTCAAGGGCATGTACCTGGGTTGTAGATTCGATTCCTGGCCCCAGTCAGGGCACGTGCCAGAGGAAGCCCATCAATGTGTCTCTGTCACATCGGTACACTTTTCTTTGTTTTTAATTCACAGTAATTTAGACGAGATCGGGCGCGTTCAGGGTGGTATGGCTGTAGACTTAATTCACAGTAATTTAGTATAGGCAGAACTTTTAGAATAACCCCTTTCCATAGATTGTTATCAATGTTATTTCTTATAGTTATTAAGAAGAAAATGTCAAAATACTTGATTCCCCTTCTTTAAAATTTCTTATAGTGGCAGCTATATCAAACACCTTCCATTTATTTTTATTTCTCTTTTTTTAATTAAGTTATTCAAGTTGCTTATGTCTTCCTAAAAAACTTACATTTTATATTATTTAGGGTTAAAAGAAAAACACCTTATCATTTGCTTTACCTCTCATGAGATCCTTAAAGAACATGATAAATAACAAATAAAATTTAAACTTCAGTTTCTAGTAATGAAATTCTCACTGTTTAGCACATAACTCACATTTAACTTCTCTTTCTGAAAGATGAGATTGAGCAAAGTACTGTTTCTGGAGGGGATTACATCTGGCCCTACATTTAGGAACCATCTTGTATGTTTGAAGGGGAAACATAATTGTGTAAATTAGGGGGAAGAAAGGTTATCAACAACATTTTTAAGTTTACATTTTAATTTTATGTATTATATGTTATATTCTAATTTATATACTTCTTGACTTCAATGATAGTAAAAGATATTATACACATGTTCTAGCAGTTGTTAGTCTCATGAATTTTATAGACCTTGCTGACTCTGATGCTTTTCTTAGTATAAAAGTTTTAAAAATATCTATCAAAAAACTTCTTGCTGAGAAATTAACATTCCAGTAATATGAGAAGTATGCAATGTTAAGAGTAAAATAACATTTATTCTTCATGATTCTAAGAGAAATGTATGCTTGTGGCTCATAAAAAGAGAAAAGAGACATTAATAGTACATTAAAACTGTTTAGAAGCATTTAAAGTTTAAAAAATTAATTAAATTAAAAAAAGCTCTTTTAAGACATTTTCTAAAGTGTGTATGGAAACAGAATTTGTGTGGACTTAATCACCTCTGAACTTAGTTGACAATATACAAAATTGCCAGAAAGAGATCCTAGCTGAGCAGTAGGAGTCTAGGAGGTATATCTTGCAATGAAAGACCAGGAAGATCTACTAAAATAGAGACCATCCAACAAGGACACACAACACAGAGCCCTGAGGGCATTTTATATCAGATATGGGTTAGATATCAGATTTCAGGAAATAAAAAAAAACACACAAAGTTGACAAAAGAGCTGGGCACTAAAAGGTCAAATGCATAAATAGGTCAGTGAACACAAACTCTTGAGACAGGCCAGTAAGCCAGGACTATCAGAATAGGGAAACTGAGACCAGATAGTTAAACAGCAGTGAGCAGCCATCTAGAAAAATCTTATCTTCCCTAAACCAGGAACACTTAAGAGTAAGTGGTTTTCACATCTCTTCCCCAACCAGAGAGGATAAATAGCTTAAATCACCATACTCAGAAATCCAATTAGTGCTATTTGCCTGCAACACCAAAGGACAGATGAAATTAAGAGAATAAATCTCATTTTGATACATCAGCATAAAGCTGATTAATATTCTATCGAATTCCTCGCCTAAGGCCTCCCCTAAATGCCCGCCTTTAAAACCCCTCAAAACAAAAGTCCTGCCTGTGCTCTCCTTCCTAGGAGCCAGCTCGTGGCTCCCACCCTTTTCCCACAGGCATGCATTGCCTAGACTTTATGGGACCCCATGAGGCTTGAACCAGGCAACAATGGGCAGTGGCCGTTCATCCCAGGCAACCCCCCTGAACCTGTCCCCAAGGCCCCCTTTTCTCTGACTTAGCAAGCCAAAGTCTAGGCTCATTTTCCAAGCTCATTCTTGTTTCACTGCCCTCAGCTTTAATAAATGTCCTCTAAAATTCATCTGGTCTCTTGTGGTAAAATTTTTCCTGCACGAAGTTAAGAACCCACACACTACGTAGTAGCCCGAGGCAGACCTGTTTAGGGCCAGGTCCCCTTTCCGGTACACTCTGACTTTCATCAGTGGAGTCTTCATAGTCAGCCTGGGACATTGACATTCAACCAGGATTATATTTACTCAGTTTACTCAGAGGCTGTGAACAGATGATTTCCCTAAATTTCCTACTGTCAGCCATAAACAGAAATGTGACAGTCATCACATTTGTTTCTTCACTCTTCAGACTTTCCTCTCCTACTTCCCCTTTTCTCAGCCTTAAACACCCCTACATTATTTCTATCATACAAACAACCAGGTACGCAAAGCTACATATAGGAAATACTAGAGGCCCAGTGCACAAAAATTTAGCCCAGCATGTGCCCTCTCACTGTCTGGGACCCCTTGGGGGATGTCCACCTGCTGGCTTAGGCCCACTCCTCAGGGGATCGGGCCTAAGCTGGCAGTCAGACATCCCTCTGGCAGCCCGGGAGCCCTCGAGGGATGTCCACTTGTCAGCAGGGAGCAGGCCTAAGCTGCAGTTGGACATCCTTAGCGCTGCTGACGAAGAGGGAGAGGCTCCTGCCACCACCGCTATGCTGGCAGCTGGCAGCCTGGCTTGTGGCTGAGCAGAGCTCCCCTTGTGGGAGCGCACTGACCACCAGGGGGCAGCTCCTGTATTGAGCGTCTGCCCCCTGGTGGTCAGTGTGTATCATAGTGACCAGTCATTCCCAGTCATTCTGCTGTTAGGATCAATTTACATATTACCCTTTTATTATATAGGATGCCCTCCCTTGACCTTAAACCCTCCTCTAAATGTGCACTGTTTCTCACTTTTTCTTAACAGTTAAACTTCTAGAAAAAGTGATCACTGACTATCTCTACTTTCTTATTTCCAATTTATTACTCCATCCAGTGTAATTGGGCGCCTGTCCCAGATTGAAATTCCCCCACTGGGGTCACAAAGGGACTCTGTGCTGGGAAATCCAGCAGCGACTTCAATATTTCTCTAAGTGCTACTGACTATGCCTTCCTTGAAATCACTTCATCTTAACTCTTAACTGTTATCTACATTCTCTCAGAGTTCTTTTCAAGGCTCCTCCATGAGTTCTTCTTTTACCTATCATATCCATTCTTGACATATGGTTTTTCAACTCTAATTACTAATTTTGTGAACAATCAATTGTCTGTTGATGACTTCCCATTATCTGCTTCACATTTGACTAACTCCACAGCTGCAAAGTCAAACATTTTATCTTTTGATTTCCATATACTTTTAATCTATCAAAGTCAACACTTAACCTAAAATGATGAATAATCTCTCTTTTGCCTCTCTCATACCAATTTCTCTTAAGGTATTGCTCATCTCTAATAGTGATACTTGGAAACCTGGAGCCATATTGTACACCACTAGCATGACTCAAGTTCAGTTTGATTATTTCAAATTATCTTACAAATAAGCCACTTCAGTTTCTGGTATAATGAACTTAAACCTCATTAGTCCAATCCTCTTCCCACTTGAGCTGTCTTCAGATGGTCATGGCTTCCCGTGTTCTTTGGGAAATGGAGTGATCAAAGTGCCAACACAGCTCTGTGGTCTCTGGCCCTGAAGGTGTCATGTTCCCTGCTGAGGCAGATGAATGCCACTCCCCACCTGGGAAGTGAGGATTCCTAGCAGAGCTTGTGGTTTACTGAAAACTTAGATGTAAAACCTTCAGTCTGTGTGCATAATGACCTCTAGATGCCCACACATGGAGACAAGAAGATCCTCTGCAAGCTAATTTCTGATAATAGAGGAATGAGGAAATGTCTCATTTACAGCATACTCAACCTCAGGGCAGATCTGGGTTGGTGAGACTTGAAACATAAACTAATTCAGTGTCTTCTTTAAGAAAAATAATAAAAATTGATTATAAAATTAGATACAGATGCTTAAGCTTTTTTATAGTACATCTGCCTCTGTCCACTTCATTAACTATCTGAGTCATGTAGACTCAACAGTTCCCCCATGAATGAATGTTCCCATACGTTCCAAATATAAATGTTATAAATCAGCCATAAATGAAAAGTTTGAATGTATAGTTAAATGAAAAACTTGAGATAATTTGTAGAGATTACAAAGTACAATAAGAAATCTAAAGAAAATATTAAGCTTAATAAAAATCTTGGAGCTCAAAAAACTGAAGAGAAATTAGTTACTTGATGATTTATCAAAGAAACGAATTATCTACTTTCCAGTACTTACATTATCTAAATAATTCTAAAATAATTTTCTTCCAGATCTCAAGCTCTTAAATTAATTTTAGTTCATTTCTTTACCCCAGATCTTAAAATTGTATGTGTGCATATATATGTACATATATATACAGCTATATTTCTGAAGAATCAAATATTATTTTAAACTTGAATGACCTTAACATTTGACCTTGTGGTTGAAGTTCTTAAAATGTTGATGTCATAAAAATTCTACACTTGAATATCTTATTGTGAATTCTACTATTTTGGTGTTAATGACAATAATAAAGCAAGTTCTAATATAAGTAGTTAAGAGTGAATCATCCTCATCACTATGTTCAAAACTAGTATCTTTTTTACATTAGGATTCTTATGAAAATATACTCTTTGACTTAGTATTTCACCTAATTGAACTATTTTGTTTTGCAGGTAGGTACTTCTTTTGACTGTTGGCTTGCGTTTGACTTTGTTCCCTAACATTGGAATCCATAATGTACCATTTGAGGTCTCAGAGAGGGCTGACCTGTAGTATGTGATAATATGATAATCACAGCTGCAGTCATTTCTTCTTGGAGAATGACAAGCAATTCTATGTGTGGTTTTTAGTAACAGATTCCAGCGATAACTCATTTCTTCCTGCAGCATGTGGAAAAAGAACTTAGATTTCAGACACTAACTCTGTTCACTACTTTTGAAACCTTTGTTCTGACATGGAAACATTCTCTTTTAGAACACAAAGATCCACATGAAAATGAAGTTAGTTCTTGTTCTGGCTAAAAACATCTCTTGTTTTTCTTATTATAGAAAGTCCTTTGTTATACTTTTTCATTAGTGTTTGAAGTGTAGCACACAGTGGTCTTTCCCCTTTCCTAAGAGGCTACATTACTATAGTTCTCCAAGAGGGACTCTCCCCAGTGTTTCTCCATATTAGTTTGCATTTCCTGTATAGCTGTCTCAATTCAAGTTGTGTTTGTTATATTGAAAAACATTTAAAATACCATGTCTAACTGCTTTTTTTTTTTTACCACTTCAGGAACATTACCATTTTAATCCTTTTTCTTCACTATCCTCTACATACCTTTAACCTATTCTTGCCTGCTACCTTTGTAATGTACAGGTTTTTCCCACTCTCCCTAGAAAAGAAAGCATTAGGTCTATAAATCCTATGTAGAAAAACTTAGTGAAATAAAATATTTACTCTAGATACAATTAAAATCCCCAAAACAGTGCTATCATTAATTCTACAATGAGCTATATAAATTATTGGTCAAAAAAAGAAATATTTCATAGCTTTTCTCATTAGTACTTTTGTCTCAATGAAACTGTATATCGAACAGACAACATCATGAAAGATGAAAGCAGTTTTAATAATAAGGAAAACAGATAAGGACAGACTATATGAAAATGGGAAAAAAAGCACCTTGTATTCCATTAATCCCTAAAATGATTTCTAATAAAACACTGAAAGACATGGCCTGTTCCTTTTGGTTTTGATTTATTGTTGTATGCTTCATAAGAGAAGAAATGTGTAAGCATTTGTCTTTTATGGGGAAATATCCCCTAATAGTTCCTGGACACACTGAGGAGGCAAGGTCACGTTCAGGGCGTTCAGTGACCTAGATTCTGCTCACAACAAAGCTACCAGGTATTTGTGAGACGTTTGTCAGGTTATTTTCTCTCTCTGTTGATGCACTTCTCCCACTCATAAAAGTAAAGACATTAATTGGTCTGTAAGGCACCTCTCTTATATGTGATTCTATGGATATTATTATAAGTACAGTGTAAAATAAGGGAATAGAAAATGTATACTCACATATAACTTCGTCCATGGTGGCAAGAAGCATGGTGTCTTAAGGGTTCTGGTTTCTTAGTATGTGCCATACCCGATATCAGTCATTTCCCCCTCCTCTTTGCCAACTTCCACCTCTCCTCCCCACATCACTGCTTTGAATGTCTCCGTGGACATAATTCTACAGAAAGGAAATTGGGTTAACTGTCCAGGGAGTAAATTACAGTGCTGGTACCAGGAATCTAAGCCATCTGGAAACTAATGAAACAGGGGTTGCAATGAGAAAATAGATGCTAAACCTACC